>NW_026652286.1:5491103-5544761 GCF_009828535.3 Hylobates moloch | reverse complement strand
GGAGGAGGTTGCAGTGGGCCAAGATCACGCTACTGCACTTCAACCTATGTGACAGAGCAAGATTCCATCTCCCAAAAAAAAAAAAAAAAAAAAAAAAGAAAGAAAGAAAGAAATTGTTCAACTGTGAATTTGTGCTCCAAAGAACCAGGTTTGGGGATAAGTGAACGAAAGGCAGGAATGACATCTTATCTGTTACTCATTAAACTTGAAGTGACTTAAGTATTTATTGGTTTAGGTGAGAGTTTTTTAACTTCATTTCAGAGGGGCAGGTTAGTCACTATTTCTTGCTGTACCATCATTGATAGTTTGCATAAGATTTCTTTCTTGTATTATTCTTTTTCATTTATCCCAAATCTCTATTCTAATATAGTTGATGTTTACCCGTTTATTTGTATGGGTTCTCGTAAAAACATTTATTAATGTTTTCTCTGCATGCATTTTTTACATAGTGTTATGCTATAAATCTTCGTTTGTGTCTTACTTACTTTTAAAGTATAGTACAGCATTTTTAAGATATACCTGTGTTGCTATGCAAGCCTGTCCTGTTGCTTCTGAATGATGCGTAGTGCCTCTTGATGGAACCTACTCCGTTGCACCTATTTATTTCTCCAGTGATAAATATCCAACTCACTCAGATTGCTTCCAAATCCTTGCGCACAATGCTACAATAAATAATCCCCACGCATGTTCTCTTACCAGTCCATATAAGAATGTGTTTCAATGTATACCCAGAAGATGACTTGCTGGATCATAAGGCACAATGTATACATAATTGCACCAAATACTGCTAAACTTCTACCCTGAAAACCTATTAGCACCAGCTATCACTTCCATCAGCTATCAGGGTGGCTATAGCTCCACAGGATAGAGGTGGCACCAAGGAGTAAATGACTCAGGTATGCAATAGCAGAGGTAGCAATTGGGACTTCTCTCACTCAGACCTAATTATACCCCTAAAACTAAGGGTTTCCTGGCTAGATGAGAGCTCCATTCCTCCAAAGGGAATCTGTGACAAAAATAAATAAACACAAAGGAGCAAGTAAAAAACTATCTAACAAAAAAAAAGATGGTTTCACTTTTTTATTCTCCCTGAATTTACAGTTTCTGCCTTTAGTCTCTCCTTCCTCTGTCAGGAGCAAAAGAGTTTCAGGTGCCCAGGTGCAGGGTAGGAAGGAGGAGTGAAAGGAGAGAAACCCACGGAGAGCGCTCTGTCCACTCTGGTCTTCTCTACCCCTCAAATGATACTTCTCTGAGCACCTCCTGGTCCCTTTGGCAGCCTGGGATGGTGTTTGGGTTTTGAAAGTATCCTCCACCAAGGCAGAACTCAATGTGTAGGACTGAAAGCAACATGGAGTCCCTCTCATGCTGTGATGTCTGTTTATTCCAGCACCATACTGGGAAGGCTGAAAAACTGCTTACTACTTCTAGGCCTCTTTGGAAGCCAGAGGCTGGAGCTACCCTTCCAGATGTGCCTTCATGACAGCTACATCAGATGGCACCTATCTTGAAAGATTTCAAAACTCAAAGCCAGGGAGTCCCGACGCAAAGGACCTGCCACAGTGAGATCCATGTGAAGGCCAGGAGCATTAGTCAGCAACAGCTCACTCAAAATTGCCATCCTGAGCTTATAACCCACCTCTTCCCTTAATGTGACAACAAGAGGGTTGCAGAGCATGTAGAGAGAGCTATTAGGTCATTTACAGGGGAATCCCTGGACTGAATTCTGCTGTGAGTGCCTAAATCATGCAGAACTTGGAGAAAAATGGTGTTGCAGGCCAGGGAAGCATCTTGTGCTCTCCTGGCTCAGTGGAGAGTATTGAAAGAAACTTGGGGAGGCCCTTCTGGCACAAACTCCATGCCACCCACCTCAGCATCTTCCCTATGTGAAGAGAGATGCAGGCAGAGGTGCAGATCCTGCTGGGAAAAAGTCCCCAAGTAGGCAAGTGGGCCAAACCAGATGGTATCTTCTCTAGAAAGCTCTACCTCTCCTCTCCTCTGTGATACCTGTGATGACGATGATAAAAATAATAACAGCTAGCATTTGTGTCCTTCACCACAGCATTATCCCACCTTCAACATAATTAAATAAGAACCCCCCCACACCCACCCAAATTTGTCACTTGTCTAACCTACTGCTAGTAGCAGAGCCAGGATTTGAACCCAAAACTCTTTGACCCTGGAAATTGCTCTCTTAAAAAGAATTAGACTACCCTCTCTCCTATGTACTCTTATAGTGTTACTCTTCACTCTGAATTATTTTTCTTTATTCATATTACTCTGAGAGCAGGGATGATGTTTTACTCATTTTTTGCATCCCTCCCAAGTCCGACTGTGCCAAACACAAAATTATATCAAATTATAGATGACTTACAATATTCCAGTAACTAATTCAAGAAAATCACATGGATCAAATCATCCAGTTTTCTCAATGATTCTATGACGTAGGCACTAAAATTTGCCCCATTTTGTGGATAAGAAAATTGGGACACACCAAAGTTAATCAACTGGTCCAGTTAGTTAAATAACTAATAAGTGGCGGCCCTGGGAACTCTGGGTTCAGAGTTTTTCCTTTTAAACCATATATTACTCTGCAGAGGCAAGCAAGTTATTTCACCAAAGTTTAGATTATTTGATAAGTATTAAAGAAGGGTTTTTTTAATGAAAAATCCTGATTTCTACACTTGTCAAATGATTACCCTCTCTCTAGATCAACCCTCCTTCAGTACATCACAACTCATCACAAACTTAGTTTTCTGAAATGAAAATGTCATGATATTTTCCTTTTATAAAATCCTTGAATGGTTCCTCACTGCATTTTGTCTAAAAAGCCATATTTCTTTTTTTTTTTTTTTTTTTGAGATAGAGTCTCGCCCTGTTGTCCAGGCTGGAGTACAGTGGCACGATCTCGGCTCACTGCAACCTCCACCTCCCAGGTTCACGCCATTCTCCTGCCTCAGCCTCCCGAGCAGCTGGGACTACAGGCGCCCGCCACCATGCCTGGCTAATTTCTTTTTTTATTTTTAGTAGAGACGGGGTTTCACCGTGTTAGCCAGGATGGTCTCGATCTCCTGACCTCGTGATCTGCCTGCCTCAGCCTCCCAAAGTGCTGGAATTATAGGCGTGAGCCACTGCGCCCGGCCAAATCCGTACTTCTTAGCTTTGCATGCAAAGTCTTTTGTCTAATGGTCTGCACCTTTCCTACTTTACGAGGACTTCAATTTGGTGCTCCTCTGCTACTGAGCCTGCCTCTCCAGCAGTTACCAAACTGCTTGCAGTTCCCCGGGTCAAACTACTTTCTATACTTCTACTCTTTCTCACAAGTGGACTTTATGCCTAGATACAACCCTAGTCCTCTCAGCTGCTGCCCAGAATCAGTCCCAACATTTCTATTCCAGGAAGCCTTCCTTGACCACGCCCCAAGGCCTCAGGTTCAGCTTATGGGTTATCCTTGCATACTGAGTGAGTCTATCATCCACACATCACATGACTAATTCACCTCCATGTCCTCAAAAGCTAGCACAGCATTGTGTGGCACATAGCAGGGCTTAGTACAAGTGTAGGTGGAGGATCCCACTTCACAAATGGTGTGGAAACAATGGCTGCTAACTGTGGCTTCAACTCATGCCCCTGCATGCATACCCAGAGAAGCAAAAAATCTTCTCTCTCCAAAGGCGGCATTCCTGTCCCTTTAGTGTCCCAGATTATCCCATCTTAAAAAGACCAGTTAAGTTTTCTTTTGCCTGCCTTATAGAGCCACAGCTCAGCAGTACCTCCTTGTGACTAGCACATCCTGCAACTATAGAAAATTGCTTGGGAAAGAGCCATCAGCTTATCGCTCTGAGCTGCCTGTCTCATCTGAAGCAATGAAATTGAGGCCATATCTCCCACCTTAGACCCTGCTACTTATCCACCTCTCTGCCGAGAATGCAGATGTTCTTCAAAGTATGAGAAAAAAATTCCTCCCTTGTGATACTCAGGCAAGTCTGATCCACACCAAAACTGGCCCAGTTTCTAGTATCCCAACTCTTGAACAGTCTTCTCTATCCATGTCTTAAGAGCACAAATTTGCCATTAAAAGGTGAAGAAAGAGGCCCAGCACAGTGGCTCATGCCTGTAATCTCAGCACTTTGGGGGACCAAGGCAGGTGGATCACTTGAGGTCAGGAGTTAGAGACCAGCCTGGCCAACATGGTGAAACCTGCCTCTACTAAAAAAACAAAAAATTAGCTGGGTGTGGTGTTGTTCGCCTGTAATCCCAGCTACTTGGGAGGCTCAGGCAGGAAAATTGCGTGAACCTGAAAGGCAGATGTTGCAGTAAGCCGAGATCGCGCCACTGCACTCCAGACTGGGTGACAGAGGGAGACATGTGCCTCAAAAAAAAAAAAAAAAAAAAAAACACGACCACCAACAACAAAAAGAGACAGCTTTACACAGATCATTCCTCAGAAGCTGAAGAGCTTAACAGTTGTCTTCCATTAGTCAATCTCAAATGCCTGACTCAAGTATTAATGCTATGCTAGATTTGGGAGACCGGGAACATAGAATCATAAAAGTGTGTGTATGGTAAGAACATTTAAGATTTATTCCCTTGGCCAGGAATGGTGCTCATGCCTGTAATCCCAGCACTTTGGGAGGCTGAGGTGTGTGGATCACTTGAGGTCAGGAGTTCGAGACCAGCCTGGCCAGCATGCTGAAACCTCATCTCTACTAAAAATACAGAACAAATAAGCTGGGTGTGGTGACACATGCTTGTAATCCCAGCTACCTGAGAGGCTGAGGTGGGAGAATTGTTTGATCCTGGGAGGCAGAGGTTGCAGTGAGTGGACATCGAACCACTGCACTCCAGCCTGGGTGACAGAGTAAGAGTCCGCTTGAAAAAAAAAAAAAAAGGCTAATAAAGATAGGGAAGATCAGGAGTATGATTTTGTCAAAGACATGGACTTACTCTTCCCACTTCTCTTTCAATAGATTCAGTGCAAGAGCCACTTTACTTGCTCACTTGCCCCCATGCATTCATCTCATGTCATGATTTTATAACAGAAGACTTGGGGCCAATTCCTGTCCCAGATATTTGGTTAGTATTATCTTGGTGCACCCCAAGAGGTTCCAATAACTTCTCATCTTAAAGATTTAAGATTTCCATTCTTTCTCTTAACTCCTTATGCAGATGGGTTCGTGTATCTTAAATAACCTTCACCACAGAGCAATAGTTTTTCTCCCTCACACACAAATATATTTTTTTAAGTGAGGGAGAAATCCAACAGATCCAAGCAGTGAACCCTACAGAAAAAGGGAGCCAGATGGACAGAAAGAACACCAATAAAAACCTCCCCAACCACTCATGTACCCACTCCGTATCCGAGAAAGGCTTCTTTGCCCCATTCTATGGCTTGAATGTTCCTGACAACACTCATATTGCAACTTAATCCCCAGTGTGGCAGGACTGACAGGTGGAGACTTTAAGAGGTAATTGGATCATGAGGACTTTGCCCTCAGGAATTTATTAATCCATTCATGGATTGATGGATTTATGCATAATCATGAGAGGAGAACTGGTGGCCTTATGGGAAGAGGAGGAGACCTGAGCTAGCACATTAGCAGGGTCAACCTCCCTCACCACTTTGGGACTCTTCAGAGAGTCCTCACCAGCAAAGAGGCTCTCATCAAATGCAGCCCCTAAACCAGACACTTCTCAGCCTCAAAAACTGTACGGAATAAATTCCCTTTTTAAAATAAATTACCCAGTTTCAGATATTCTGTCATAAGCAACAGAAAATGGACTAAGACACTGCATAACCAAATCTCTCCAGGAGAATTAAGAGTTGATCCAGGCTTCCATCCTCTGAGTCCAGCCAGCCTCAGCAGTATTGCGCCAAAGGTGTTCACTCTGGGCTCTCACAGCCCATTTATTGTTTCATTTTAGCAACTCATTGACATTTCTATTTCTTATTAATCAGCTTTAACATATTTTACAAATTGTCCTGGTAGCACAATTGCCAATCCTCTGGATTTATAGAACTCATCTCACTTCCTAAATACCACATCTGGCAGAACATGTGTCATTTTCTATAAATATTGAATAATCAATAATTGCTGCCAGAAATCCTGTATTTGTTCAAATCCCAGGCAAGACAAATGATGAATAGAAATGCCATTCTCTTTTAAAATTCAGAAGTAAGGCAGATCTGATTGTTTTTTCTTTTGATGTTTCTACAATGTGCCTTGCTTCAATAATCACAGACTCAGGCTTCCTTCTTTATTCTTCCCTCTGCTACATTTTTATTATTTTACATCTATCTCTAAGTGAACATTTGGATTTAGCACACCATCCTCATCAAACAGAGGTGAGAAACACAAGCCTACATAGAAGTGAGTTGGGAAAAAGAGCGGAGTCAAGTGATATAATTCTCCTACAGTGATGCCTTCACAAAGGTTTAATGTAATACATAGTGTGACAATTTTCAGTCTGGTAGTCTCTAATTTTTTAACATGGACTAACAAGAGTACAAAATTTTGAGCTTCTCTCTCTCTTCTGTGTGTCTGTGTGTGTGTGTGTGTGTGTATAAAATACACACACACACGTTACATGCATTCACTAAATACCCTTACGACGTACAGTAATTATAAAAGTTTATTCTCAAAATATTTTAGAAAGAAAATTAGATATAATACAAGCCAAAATATATTTTTCTGTTTTCCCAATTGCTTTTCTTGCATACTTGCTGAACAAGACACTCTGAGGACTATTAGTTTAAATCTTATTTTGTACAAAGCAAGAAGCTTTTTCTATAAATGGCCAGATCATAAGCATTTTAGGTTTGCAGCCTATATAGTCTTTATCATATTTAATCAACTCTCCCATTGTAACATGAAAGCATAGACAGTATATAAATGAGCAAGTCTGATTGTGTTCCAATAAAGCTTTACATACAAAAAACAGGAAGCAGGCCAGATATGACTGCTGGCTGGCCAGAGTTTGCAGATCCCTGGTTTAGAAGATGAAAAGATGCTCAAAGAAGTAGTACAAAGGCAATCCCATGAGAGCTGTAGAAAAACTAGTTAAAGCTGCCATTTTTTTCTGTGTTTATTCTCCCCAAAATGAACCTTAAAATGCTCTTTTCTTTCCCAAACCCTAAACCTGTTGCCACTAATTTAGAATTTGGATCTCAAAAAGAGAGAATGAGACCAATGCACATCCATACAAACAGCAGAAAAAGGATCCTAACATCGTCTGAGTGCCTGAATTCAGCTATCTCTAGAATCAATAAACTTATAGATGTGCTTTCTAAAGCCCCTACATTCCCTCTCAGTTTTCATTAGTTTTGGTTAAATTTGTAGCCAATAATGAATGATATATCCTGATTAATAATGCATTATTTTATTTCATCCTAACACAACTCTATGAGAGAAATTCTTTTTCATTTTAGTGTGCAGAGAAGCAAGTTGCCAAAGTGCACACTTCTTGGAGGCAGTAGGGCCAGGTTGTGAGTTCTGATGGGACTGACCCCAGATATGCAATAAGTTCAGCTGGCCTGTATACTTGACAGTTTCTCCTGCGACCCATAAATCTGGGTACAGCCCTCACAAAAGAATAAATACACAGAATCAGTTCCAGAAGCTACCACTTGTGTCACTGAGTTAAATTCCTATTTAACTAAGAGAAAATGGGTATCGACCACAGTTGGCTTGATTGCAAATGTCAGGCTCTTTGAATTATTAGGAACAGCAATGAAAAATTGATTATTTTTAAAACATCCTGTGAAAAGTTTTACAATTGCACATTAAGAAACCGTGTTAAGTAAATAAGAACTAATTGTTCTCAGCTGCACTGGTAATAGCCCTGTCTACCTTCCCAGTACAATGCATATTCATTTCATTTGAACAGGAAAAGTAAATAAAAAGTCCCAGGTCTCATTCACATTCAATCACTATAATTCTAAGCCTAAGGTTATCCTCCCAAGGGAGGAAACCAAGGCAACAATGAATGCTTTACCCATTAGTTCAGACTGTCCAGAAATCTCTACCAGACTATTACTATGCCTCCATCAAAAAAAAAAAAAAAAAAATCACAGGGAAAGAATACCACACACCATGCAACAGACGTGCATCCAAAAGTTTGAGTATGAATTTGAAGGGGGAATTGAACTACCGTAAGGTCCTAGCCCTATTTTAAGAGTTGGAAAACAAACTAAAGAATGTCAAAGTAAATATACCCTCTGCCTTTACCTGCCTCAACATCAGTTGGCACCAATTTGACTCAGAGTACTGTTCAGAACAAAAGCTAACCAAATCCTATCAGCCTCCCACCTTGTATTTCATAAGGAGTAAGAATAGGATGTGCTGGTCAGCTCCCCACATCTACTCTCCTCTTCCTACTGTGATTCCTCTCCTCTTGTATCAGTCAAAATAGGCTAGATTATGCTGCAGTTACGAACCATGACAAATGTTCAGCAGCTTAGAATCACAAAGATTTCTTTTTCATTCAGGCAAAAATGTCCATCATGGGGTCTACATATAGGGATGAGTAACTTTGCCTTGAACTTTCCCAGTTTTTGCATGGTAAGTCTCAGCAACCTAGGACAGTTGTTCATGTTATCTATCAGAGCGCTCTGTCCCACACTCTGTCCCACACTGTACCACATCACTGGGCAGCATATGTTTAGTTGGACCTTTGAGTTAACCCAATCTACATGAGTATGATTCCCACAGTCTTATTTGATTCTTGCCCCAATACTGAGTTTTAATTATTCATTTCTGTTCCCATTTTCTCAATCATGTGTCTCTCTATTTGTAGATGGGAAGTAGTATACTATTCCAACTTTGAAGTACTTTTTATTTTGTAATTTTATTTCCTTTCATTCCTGCTTTCAGGCCTGCCTTTTGCCCCTAAATATAGCCATCTGCATCCAACACAAAATACCAATACGTGGTTTTCTGATTTTTTACCTTAGACCTACACACTCATCAGTACATGGTCTGCCTCCCAAGCCACTTCACGTGACAATTCTACTGAATACTTTAGCACAGAATAACGTGGATTGTTAGTTTTCCAGCCTTTGAGGCAGTTTCTTACTACTTGCCACACAGTGTCTAAGCAAATGCCACATATTTTATACCTTTTTTATGGCAGTACCATTTCAAGGCACTAATTTCTATATCATTCAGGACAAGCTAAGTTATGCTGAGGTAACAAGCAAGCCCAAAACTTCTGTGGCCTAAAGAAAAATAAAGGTTTCATGTCTGCTCCCACTTCATGCCTATCATAGGTCAGCAGAGGGTCCCTGGTCTAGGACCTCAGGTTGATGTTCATTATTTAAAATGTTACCAGTAACCAAAATAAAAGAAAAATAAGTAGGGCAAATTCTGTATTAACTAATTTTTTGGGGGGACAGAGTTTCACTCTGTTGTCCAGGCTAGAGTGCAGTAGCATGATCTTGGCTCACCGCACACTCCACCACATGGGCTCATAGGATCCTACCACCTCAGCCTGCTGAGTAGCTGGAACTACAGGTGCACACCACCATGCCTGGCTATTGTTTTGTATTATTAGTAGAGATGGGGTTTCACCATGTTTCTCAGATTGGTCTTTAACTCCTGGACTCAAGGGATTTATCTGCCTCCCAAAATGCTAGTACAGTGGCTACAGGCATGAGTCACCGCACCTGGCCTCCCAGCTACAGGCATCAACCATTGCGCCTGGCCACTGAATTAATATATAAAGCACCCATCTAGAACTGACACATATCATCACTTCTGCTCACTTTCATATTGGTCAAAGCAAGCCACATGGCCCCCTTAAATCCCAGAAACATGAACGTACAGTCATGTCATGTGTCTTGGAGGAGAGGGAGCTGGAATGTTTGTGGGCAGTCCTAATGACTACCAGCTCCATTCCACCCCAAGCTCAATTTCCATTCTGACATTCCTAATGCACCCTCTAAAACTCTTTTTCAATTGTTAAGAAACACATCTTACCCCAGAATATCCTCTCCACTCTCCACCTCCTGACTTAACTAATATCTCTTTCTCTCTCCTAGATAACGCACCTCTGCAAACTTTACCTTTCCATTCCTTTTTTCCTTACCCCCCCCACCTGTTTTTTTTTTTTTTTTTTGAGGGGGTTTCCCCTGTTCCCCCCGGCTGGAGTGCAATGGCACGATCTCAGTTCACTGCAGCCATCGCCTCCCAGCTTCACGTGATTCTCGTGCCTCAGCCTCCCAAGTAGCTGGGACTACAGGTTCAGCTAATTTTTGTATTTTAGTAGAAACGGGATTTCACTATGTTGGCCAGGCTGGTCTTGAACTCCTGGCCTCAATGATCTGCCTGCCTTGGCCTCCCAAAGTGCTGGGATTCCAGGCTTGAGCCACCAGGCCTGGCCCCTCCTTTTTTTTTACACACACACTCACTTACTTCTGTTCTCAGGGTCAGCAGGTAGAGTCAGAATATTTCTTGTTCCATGATATATCTTACCTGCAGACCATTACTCTTCCATTCTTGTGTTAAAAAAAGTATTAATTTGAGGTTCTTAAATGTTATGATATTCCTTCTATTTCTCTTTGTCACTGCTCTTCATTCCCAGCTTCTCTGTTCACTGACTTTCTTAACTCTAGTGACCTTCATTTATTTTCTAATTCAACCCCATGGCCGCACTCTAGTCCTTATATTCACCTGAAAACTGTACTCTTTACCTTTGAAATCTTAAGCTTCTACTTTCTGGCACCAACCTCCTGTTCTTTCATTCCTGATTGAGACCACCGGTATGTCACTCTCAGTTCCTTTTCCACTCAGTTGTCAGAGTAATTCGAATGCAAAATTGACTATCTCTCTCTTCAATAGCTT
Organism: Hylobates moloch; assembly: GCF_009828535.3. Classification (NCBI taxonomy): domain Eukaryota; kingdom Metazoa; phylum Chordata; class Mammalia; order Primates; family Hylobatidae; genus Hylobates; species Hylobates moloch. The sequence goes on along the minus strand of NW_026652286.1, from coordinate 5,533,923 downwards.
ACTTGCTGATATGGTTTGGCTGTGTCCCCACCCAAATCTCAAATTGAAGCTCCCCAAATTCCCATGTGTCCTAGGAGGGACTAGGTGGAAGGTAATTGAATCATGAGGGTGGGTCTTCCCCCATACTGTTCTCAAGGTAGTGAATAAGTCTCACGAGATCTGATGATTTTATAAGGGGTTTCCTCTTTCACTTGGTTCTCATTATCTCTTGTCTGCCACCATGGAAGATGTGCCTTTTGCCTTCCACCATGATTGTGAGGCCTCCCAAGCCATGTGGAACTGTGAGACCATTAAGGCTATTTTTCTTTATAAATTACCCAGTCTCAGGTATGTCTTTATCAGCAGCATGAAAATAACCTAATACACTTGTCTGAAAGCCTTCAGAGGCTTTCTGTAGCACAGTGGCTCTAAAACTTGGCTATGCATTAGAGTAACTTGAGGAGCTTTTAAAAAATTCTGGTGCCAGGCCACATCCCAGATCAATTAATGAAATTTTTTTTGAGTGTCAAGCACTATTTAAAAGTATTTTTTTAAAGCTTCTAAGTGATTCCAATAGGCAGTCAAGGACGATATACATCAACCTAAAAGATAAAGTCCACCCATGAAAGGTAAGGTGATTCATAAATTGGTAGGGTTTTTCTTTCCCAAATGTCTTCTAGCCATTTGTATCAGAGTAATCAATGTTGCTTATCTTCCTGAGCTTCACCCCAGGATGTTGGATTATAGTGTATCTAAGTACATTAAAAATATCTGATTTTAACTAACTCTCCAGGGTGATTCTGCAGCACCCTGAAAGTGGACAATCACTTTCTGACTTGCACATTCACTTGGTTGCAAACAAATATCACTTTTGGTATGTCCCAATGAATATAAATTATGGTTAGATAAACTCATCAGAAACAAGTGTGACCCATCAAGAGTGTGGGAAAAATGAAGCAAACTAGTAGATACCATGAGAGATCATGAAGATCAAGATAAAGGAGATCAGCAGAGTCATTCCAGATTCTTGTGTCTCAAATACAGGATGTCCCTCCAAGAACCCTCCCTTTTCTTAAAATAGCCAATGTGTCTATGTTAGTGTTGCAACAACAAAATGCCTAAGATTGGGTAATGTCTATAGAACAGAAATTTATTTCTGACAGTCCTGGATGCCGAGAAGTCCAAGATCAAATTGCTAGCAGGTTCAGTGTCTAGTGAGGGATGCTTCATTGATGTCATCTTCTTCCTGTGGCATCTCACATGGCTGAAGGTGGAGGTACTGGACTTAGTACCTGGGTGACAAAATAATCTGTATAACAAACCCCAATGACATGAAACAAACCTGCACATGTACCCCCGTACCTAAAATAAAAGTTTTTAAAAACCACAAAAATCAGTAGTATTTCTATATGCCAACAGGGAACAATCTGAAAAAGAAATCAAGAAAGTAATACCATTTATAATAGCTACAAACACAATACCTAAGAATTAACTTAACCAAAGAGGTGAAATCTCTCTACAATGAAAACTGTAAAGCATTGTTGAAAGAAATAGAAAAGCACACAAAACAATGGAAAGATATTCCATGTTCATGGATTGGAAGAATCAAATTGTTAAAATGTCCATACTACCCAAAGCAATCTACAGAGTCAATGCAATGTCTATCAAAATACCAATGACTTTCTTTACAGAAATAGAAAAAGAATCCTAACATTTATATGGAACAAAAAAAGAACTAGTATAGCCAAAGCTATCCTGAATAAAAAGAACAAAACTGGAGGAATCACATTATCTAACTTCAAATTATACTACAGAGCTATAGTAACAAAATCAGCATGGTTTTGGTATAAAAACAGACATACAGACCTGCAGAACAGGAGAGAGAACCCAGAAACAAACCCATACATCTATAGTGAACTCATTGTTTACAAAGGTGCCAGAAACATACATTGGAGAAAGGACAGCCTCTTCAATAAATGGTCCTGGGGAAACTGGATATCCACAGAAGAATAAAACTAGATCCCCTATCTCTTGCTATATACAAAAAACACATCAAAATGGATTAAAAACTTAAATCTAAGACCTCAACCTATGACACTACTACAAGAAAACATTGGGCAAAATCTCCAGGACATTGGGGTATACAAAGGTTTCTTGAGTGATACCCCATAAACACAAGCAACCAAAGCAAAAATGAACGAATGTGATCATATCAAGTTAAAAGCCTTCTGCACAGCAAAGAAAACAATCAACAGAGTGAAGAGACAACCCACAGAATGAAAGAAAACATTTGCAACCTATCCATCTGAAAAGGGATTAATAACCAGATATATAAGGAGCTCAAACAACTCTATAGAAAAAAAATTCTAATAATCCAAAAAAAAGGGCAAAAGATCTGAACAGACATTTCTCAAAATGCTGAATGACGAGTTAATGGGTGCAGCACACCAACGTGGCACATGGATACATATGTAATAAACCTGCACATTGTGCACATGTACCCTAAAACCTAAAGTATAATAATAAAAAATTAAAAAATTAAAAAAAGAAGACACACAAATAGAAAACAGGCATATGAAAATGTGCTCAACATCACTGATCATCAGAGAAATGCAAATCAAAACTACAATAAAATATCACATCATCCAAGTTAAAATGGCTTTTGTCCAAAAGACAGGCAATGACAATTGCTGAGAGGAAGTGGAGAAAAGGGAACCCTCATACACTGTAGGTGGGAATGTAAATTAGTACAACCACTATGGAGAACAGTTTGGAGGTTCCTTTATAAACTAAAAATAGAGCTACCATATGATCCAGCAATCCCAGTGCTAGAGATATACCCAAAAGAAAGGAAATCAGTATGTCAAAGAGATATCTGCACTCCCACGTTTATTGCAGGACCATTCACAATAGCCAAGATTTGGAAGCAACTTAAATGTCCATCAACAGATGAATGGATACAGAAAATGTGGTCACATACACAATGGAGTACTATTCAGCCATAAAAAAGAGAATGAGATCCTGTCATTTGCAATAACATTGATGGAACTGGAGGTTATTCTGTTAAGTGAAATAAGCCAGGCACAGAAAGACAAACTTTGCATGTTCTCACTTATTTCTGGGAGCTAAAAATTAAAACAATTGAACTCATGGAAATAGAGAATCAAATGATGGTTACCAGAGGCTCGGAAGGGCAGTGGGGAGATAGGCAGGAAGTGGAGATGGTTAATGGGTACAAAAAAATAGAAAGAATGAATAATATCAGTATTTGAAAGCCTGAAAGGATGACTATAATAAAAAAATTAATTGTACATTTTAATATAACAAAGTATATTTGGATTGTTTATAACACAAAACACAAATGCTTGAGGTAATGAGTACCTCATTTACTCTGATATGGCTATTATGCATTGTATGCCTGTAGCTAGTCATGTACCCCATAAATATATACCCACGAAATTAAAAATATGTTTAAGAGATGAACTCTGTGTCCTCACATGGCAGAAGAGCGTAAGAGAGCAAACCAGTCCCACAAGTTATTTTTATAAAGGCCTTAATGCATTCATGAGGGTGGAACCCTCATAATTTAGTCACCTCTCACAAAAGCCCACCTCTGAACACCACAATAATGGGGATTAAGTTTCAACTTGAATTTTGGAGGGGACACCATCATTCAAACCATAGCTGTAAATCTATTCCTTGAGTCACAGATCACAAATTACCAAATGAATACATTCTCCATTTTTAGTACTTTTTTACCTGTAACCCTCTGTCTACCGAAGATTAATATTTATTCATTGAATGAATCATTTAATTTTGGTGCCCCAAAATTCTCATGAAACAATTTCTGGATACCTCTCCATCACTAAGATAATCACTATAGCAGTGTCATATTCTTCAACTTAGCACAAATCTGAAGTCTCCATTTATCCCTACTAGAAGTGTTCTGTTGTCTTTTCACTCTCAAAATATCCTCCACGTGCCAACCAAATACTAAAGGGCACCATATATCTTGCTCAACGAAGCCAAATCACTTCTCACCCAGCGATGCCTACAACCCAGTTAATAAAAGCCAGTTGTTAAATATTCAGAAATTTTGCAAACTTGTTTTCAAACAATTGTTAACTTGAAATCAGCCACTGTAGGAGTATTTATATCATTGAAGTTGGTAAATGCCACAAATCAAAGTCTTTTGGGGGTTGGAGAGAATAAAACCAGTTTATCAGTAAAAACATGGCCCCCACATAAATTCTTATTTATGTAGTCATTTAGAGCTTAGTCATTTGGGTTTCATAATGTTATTAGGAATTCAAATGTAATAATGAAGTCTTTCAAGTTCATTATTACATTTGAATTCCTAACAACATTATGAAGAAAGTCTTGTTTTGCCATTTTACATACTGAAAACTGAAGCTTAAAGTATAAACCTTGACTATAGTAACTGAGATTCTTAAAAAAGATGTGACTTCTAGTCCATGCCTTTTTCCAAAGCAGTATCTTATTTAATAAGGTTAATAAATTCTAAATCTAAGGCAAAAAGTATAAATTATTTGCCTGAATCATTTATTCTTGTCTTTTATTCATCAGCAAATACTTATTAAGTGACTAGTGTTTGAGAATCCATGCCAGGCACTGGGATTACAAAGATAAATAAGACAGTTTCTGTCCTCAAGGACCTCCCTGTCTATTGAGAAAGACAGACCTCCTAACAGAACAATCACAATACAGAGTGATATAAAGAGCCCTGGGCCCCAGGTCCACATATATTCATTGTGGCTGGGAAAGAAGTCATATGTCAGCCAATGAATCATGATCCTGACAGTAATAAAGTTTATTTCATTTTAGGACAACCAGGAGTGAAACTGTTAAAACCTCATAGCCTCATTCATCTCCATAGATGTAGCTGATGATATGACAATTCTGCAAAACATATTCTTACCTATATAAAGTGCCCAAAGATCACAGACAGGAAAATAACACCCATTTCCCCCTCTCAGATATATATCCAAGCAATGCCAACATACTATCATCAGTTTCCTTACATCTGCCAGGAGGCAATATGTCAAATAAATAATTTAGACCAGCTGAGACACCACAAGAAAACAGGGCCATCAATCATCTCGGCTGCATTATTGATTGCCAATACCAAGATACTTGCTAAGACAAATGACTCAGCTATTATACTAGTGAGGTTTTAGCCTACCCTGACTACATAAATCAAATGAACGGTTTGTTGTTTTAAGATGTACAAATGTATGTATAATTATTTCCCCGCATTTGTGTAATCTATCTAAGGTGGCTCCTCATATGCAAAACCTAGATACATTATTTGTCCACTTACACAATTTTTCCCTTTCTCTTTAGGTGTCACACATATCTGTTGCATCCATCTAATGGAGAACTACCTCTGCTTATGCTTATTCCTGTAAGACCCAGCTATTGGTTTAGACATAAAAGAGAAAGAGTAAAATACGATAGCTTTAATCAAATTAATTTATTTCAGGTAAATCAAGCTGTACTAGAATAAACACAGAGCAACTGGAATCAGAAGGCATAGGTTCGAAGACACTCTATTAATTGAATGAATATGAACATCAATTTTCTTATCCGAGTCTTGATTTCCTTTATAAAGTGAGGATAATATTACCTGACCTGCCTGCTTCGTGAGGTTGTGAGAATAAGAAAAATAATGAAAATTTGAAAACTGTAAAGTACTCTAGACAGATAAGGAATCTGTTTTAACATAAACATGTCCTTTCGTGAATTCATTTGAAGGGTAGATGCATTTATTTGAAATTCCAAGCAGAAATAAATAGAACACTCAATTTAGGATAATTCCAGTGAGGTTAATTTAACAAGGGACTAATGACAAAGGTGTGGGTGGAAGCAGAGAAACCATAAGGGATAGTGCGGGAACCTGAGGCTATCAGCATCATGACTGTGAGTAACCTACGCCTGAAAAGATGCAACGTGGAGGAGATAAACTAAAGAACCCAAATGGCAGAATCACAAAGATCAGACTACCTTGGGAAGAGCAATAACCTTCATTCACAGACACAGCCAATCTTAGATGGCCTCAAAGTAAGAGAAATCGAGGTATGTATTCTGATTTCTCCCCATTGGCCATACTCTACCAGCAGCCAGGAGACACAGGAGCTTGTCTTTGTAACTCGCACAGACTAGGCTCCTGGGGCAAGAGTGAGGTGGACAAGGGAAGAGAGTGCATCTGGAGGGACAAGGGAAGAAATCTAGCACAGAGAAAACAATCTTCTACCACTCAGGATATCAACCCCAAAGCCATATTCTAAAGCTCCACTTCAACTTACGAAATCATGTCAACTTTCCCTCTACTGCTTCTCTCAGATTTATCTCCTATATGCCAATCCATTGCCTTTGTTCATGAACATATTAGGCAAGAATCTTTTGGGAGCAAGTGGCAGAGACCAGCTCAAACTGGCTTAAGCAATAAAATGGATGTACTAGCTCATAAACTGAAAACTCCATGGAAATTATGTCTCCAGCCATGATTGGATTCAGGAGTTGAATCTTTTCATTAAAATTAAGTCTTTCTCTCCTCTCTGTGTTGTCTTCTTTCTCAGGCTCTGCTTTCCTCTGTTGCTGTCCTTCTTGAGAAGTCTCTTCCCATGTGGGATTCAAGTTGCTCTAATACAAAAAATATGCTTGAAGTTAAAAAAAAAAAACACAGAAGATAGTATCTCTTTTTCAGCCAAAGTTCCAAGGTTGAGTCTCATTAAACTGATCTGGATCACCTCTTTGAGTCAACTACTATGACCAAAAAGATGGAATTGCTGAGCTCAGACCGGGGGCAAGCATGTTTCCTAAAGACCAGTAGGAGAGGTATCAGACATACCCAAGTCAAATGAAAATTGATTGCTACTATGGCATTCTCATTTCTATATCACTCCACAGGGTCTCACATTTTTTAGGTACTTGATATATGTTTCTTAATATAATCCAGCTATTACCTGGATTACCTAGCCCTTGAAAGCTATATTGAGTTACCTCTAATCCACAATCCCACTTCCAGAAAGAACCCAAATATACTTTCCATAAATTTATAGGACCTTCCTTCTTCACATCTGCCTCTGAGCTTCAGCAGCGTAAGAGGCTACCTGTGTCTTGAAACATTTTGACTCTGACAAACTCTACTACTCTTGTTGCCACACACACACGCGCGCACACACACACACACACGCATGGTAAAATATGCCCAATATTTCTTTCAAAAGATAAATGAGAAGTTATGAGGTGTTTGTAGAACAATGCATGCCACTTCAACAGGTACTTGAAGGAACCTCAAAATTTTTTTTTACTAATCCTGACTACCCCAGACTTAACTCATTTTCTGACTTCTTGCAACCCACTCCAACCTTTAAAAGAAAAATAATAGAATTTTCCCCTGCATCTCATGCAGAGAAATGACTGTCCTGTCCCTATCTCAGCTTTGATTCCAGCAGGCACTTAGAGCATTGAAGATGGGATGGAAGCTGGAGAGCAGATGTGAAGAGATGTCTTGCCATCTAGATCACTTTTCAAAGTATTCTTGCAAACCAAGGCAATGCTCTTTCCATGAGAAATTCTAGGAATAAAACAGCTGAGAAATCATGTCAACTTTATTTCTGCCATGCTTCTCATACCCCTCTCCTAAAACCCATGTTCACTGCCTTTGTTCATGCCTGGAATCAAATAATTTCTAAGGAGAATTAAATAATTGGCATTCCTTTGTATGTTGACCATTACTAAGTAGATACTTTTTTCTAAGTACTATTGTCTTTCTACATAGGACAAAAGGGAAGGAAATAGGACTCTCTTTCCCAAAATTATAATAGACAAAATAAACTATCTTCATCACTCCAGGGCAGTGTTTCCCAAATTTCAGATACATCCATTCTTCCAGTTTTTTACATATCTGCATAACACTTCTAATATTTATGTAATATTTTAATAAATTTCTTTTTATATTTAAATATGTACTTTGGTCTTGTGTTAAGTGAAATCTATGAATAGATGTTGAAGTTAATTCTCTTCTAACACATTAAAATAACCACTTTGATTAAAATGTTGTCCATGTACCACCTTAATTTTCTCCTGTCACAAGTAATATACATCCTACTCCTTGGAAAAGATTTTTTCTAAGTCAGTGGATAATGGGTAAAGCAGTCATTACTGAGGTATATAGAGGTTTAAACTTCTATAAGCCATCTACACTACCTATAAACAAATGTATACAAGAGTAGACGGATGCAGACACCAACACACTTCCAGGGAATTAAAATGGGACCCAAGAATAAAACTGTAAGTCTACTTGGCTTTAAATGGAATCACACTATTCGTAACCATCCAGGGTCAGAGAACAGATGTAAGAAGAACCCAAGTTCTCTTTTTTCTGATTTTATTTTGTTTCATTTTTACAGTAAAGAGGAAACGGAATGAACTTTAGACTTAGACCAGCCTGACTTTGAATCCCACTTACTGTCTTTATGATTTTGAGCAAGTTGCTTTACTTCTCTGATCCTTGGTTCCTGCTTAGAAAAAAAATGAGAATAATGCCAGTGATCTCTGGATTGCTGTGCGGTATGCAAAGTTTATGGGTCAAAGTCAATGCATAGTATTACCAATCATCAGATGGCTTTAGCAATTATGAGCTTAGTCTTCTATTATGGAAAACTGAGACCAAGGGCAGCAGCAAGAGCCTCTTTATTCCTATTGCATAAGATTTTCCTTTCCTTTCACAATCTTGAGATCCAAGATAGGTGATGGAATCACAAGGCAGCTCATGGTAAACTAATCACTCAGGATGAACGATTCTTTAGAAATGGTAAAAATTGGACATCTACTCCAGGTGTCACAAACTGGCTGATAGATTCATGTTAAGTAGGTAATGCTTCTTTCCTACTCCTGTTTAGTTTGTTTGTTTGTTCCCACATAAAGAGGAAATTTGACCATCAAAAAAACTCCTGGCATCAACCTATGTCTGAATCAGTCTTCTCTAGAAGTAAAGCCACTTAATCTGATTAATGAGTTGGGGAAAATTATCTGAATATATGTAAACTTTCATCTTCCTCTTCTCTGTGACATAAAGTGTCATCCATCCCAAGCAGAATGTCAATGTTTTTGCTAGTTTCACAGGGTCCATCTCTACCTGTGACTAGGTCAGACATCTGAGTGATTCTGTAGTTCAGTATTAAGAAGCTCACTTGTCTCTCACCCACGCACTGAATAACATTTCAGTCAGTGGCAGACCACATATATAACAGTGTCCCCATAAGATTATACCATATTTATACTGTACCCTTTGTATGCTTAAATATACAAATATTTACCATGGTGTTAAAATTGCCTACAGTATTCAGGGCAGTAACATGCTGTACAGGTTTGTAGCTTAGGAGCAATAGGCTGTACCATATGGCCTAGGTGTGTAGTAGACTGTACCATGTAGGTATGTATAAGTACACTCTATGATGTTCACACAATGATGCAACCACCTAATGATGCATTTCTCAGAGTGTTTCCCTGTTGTTAAGCAGCACATGACTGTAGTTATAAACCACACTCTCCATTATCAGTGTTATGAATAATACAGGTGATAATTTAAGGCAGTTTCTCATCTACCGTACTCTTTTGTTTTAATTCTCGACTGATACAGACTACAAAAAGGGATGTTATTTTGAGAACACTCTCAAACTTCAACAAAATGTTTTCACAAACAAGACTTCATTATCACAATACTTACTGCATCAAAGCTATTTCTGAGTTCCTAATTAGAGTGATTCTCCCAAAACAGGCACCACAATTTTTGAACAGAGTAACTCAGTGCCTGCCACATTTATTAGGGTATTTACCATGGAAGTTATGCTGAGTTCAGCTAACTAAATCCAAGATCCAGAAGCATGTGGTTGGTTTCACTCCTGATCTCTGAGGAATCTAAAATCTCTTCTATTTCAACAGAACGCCTGGCCTCCAAACCTCTTGTATTTCCTGGGGTGGAATACGAATGTATAATTTTTGTGCCAAAAATATATTAAAGATTGTGAATGCCTTATTTCCATAGCAGTTTTGTTTAAAAAATACTTTTATATTTATGTTCATTTTGCTTTCAATTTACTTTCAACTTTTTATCTCTTTCTTATCTTTATTATATTCTGCAAGGTTACCCTAAATGAAGAAAATACACCTGAAAGAGGCAGTCTTGAAAAAGGTCATACAGACCACAGCACAGTTAAAACTGAAATTCAGTTTACCCAATTCCCTGCCTTCAAGTTGCTACTAGCTTACTAAAAGAGACAAACAGGTAAACAAAAAATTATGACCCAAATTATGTCACTTACCTCATAATGGCCATCTTGGGAGTCTACATAGAGGGACTGTAATGATCCTACCTTAGGGAGCTAGAGGAGACTTGCTGGAGGGGAGTGAAGACATAGGCTTTAAGGCATGAATATTTCAGGCACAGAAACAGCGTGTTCAAAGAGGGAAGAGAACATAATTGTTCAGGGAACCGCAAATTGTTCAGAATGGTTGGGGTGCAAATTGCTAGCATAGAGCAGGAAGAGATAAGCCTGGAAAAGGAAGCAAGGACCAGACAAGGCAGGCTTTGCAGAGTCTGAGAATATGGGATTCAGTAAGAAAATAATGAAACAATTCCATCTGTCATCAAACCAAACCAAGCAAGATAGGTCAATGCCTCTTTACCTCTTAAACCCAAAACACAAGGGAAGACAACTCAAATATAGTCCCAAAACAGTCAAGGTTGTAGCACCATGACAAGGTTACCTCCAGTTTACCTGGAAAGGGCATTTCAGTTTAAATGATAATTCCTATAAACCTAAAAAGATTTTCCCAAGACCATTCAGTGTTCATAGAACTGCTTTTCCAAGCAATCTACACACTCATATTGGTCACTGTCTCTCAAGACTGACTGATAAATGGTTTTGTGCTTGGATGTTCTAGTGGAATCTAACTGTCAGACAATTTGGTACTCAGGACAACTGAAAAGTTTTCCTTTTTCTTCCAGGAGACAATCAACTTGTCATAAAGCATTACATTTTTCAATGTACGTGCATTTCATTCTCACAAACATACATTTGGAGCTAGGTGCCTCCCTCACCAGCACACACACACACACACACACACACACACACACACCCCATTATTAAGTGGATACATATATCAGAATGGCACATCCAGAATATACAACAGTAATAATTCCTTATATTTTCACAGCTGCTTTTTATTTATAATTTATACACAGCTGCACCCAAAAAGAATGTGAGACAGCTATAGCACTTTATAATTTATAAAGCATTCCATCTTATGAAAATCTCGTGGGGTAGGAAGAATGAAGATTAATATTTGTGTCGAGAAAAAAGGAAACTCAGGCTGTAAAAGATAAGGTGACTTCCTAAAGCCCATATCCAGATCTCTGAAAGCCTTAAGCCATGCCTTTCAATTGCATTAGACCATCTCCTCCAATAACTCGTATACCCACCAGCTCTCTTTAAGGACATACTGAGAAATAAATAAGCAAAAAATAATCACAAGTATGAGAACATGCCTCAACCACTCTGCACTCACTCTCCACATCACCACTCAGACTTTCAAGTGTTAAGAATCATTACTAATAGTTATTGAGTACCTAGGACATGCATAACTCTATTATAAGTGGTTTACCTTTCTTACCCCACAAGAGGCCTATGAGGTAGCTAATATTATTTCCATTTTAATGATGAGAAAGGTGGGGTACAGAGAAGTTAAATAATTTTCCCCCAAAGACACAGCAAGTAGGTTTTGGAGTCAGGGTTCATACTCAGACAGTCTTAATCAAGGTGTCACATGTTTAACCACTATACTATTCTTGTTCTTTGTACCAGAAACTTCTTCAGAGTAGATGTATCACAAGCAATGGGTTTTGTCCTAAGAGACTTATTGTGTGTGTGTGTGTGTGTGTGTGTGTGTGTGTGTGTGTGCGTGTGTATCAGGTGTGTGTATTGTATTGTGTCTTCCTCTTTTCCCATATGTCTCAAGGAACCAATGACTCTTTCATCCAGATGATCCAGGCAGTCTTCTCAGGGTGCATATAAACCCTTCCAAATCCACACACAAGTAGAGTTCCTAATGTAGTTCTCATTTCCCCGAATGCAAACATCTGTCCCTGCCATGACCATTCAGACTGGTGCCACTACCTAGAGGGGACAATTTGACTTGGCCCATAAGTTATTTTGCAAAATGAAAACATGTCTGAAGATTTGCTACTCAGATACAAAAGTCATCTATATAATAGTCCAAAAATTTATTCCCAGAGATATAATGATGAATCATCATGCCACTTTGCCTTGGTGTATCTGTACTATGATTGCCACTACCAAGGCAGCATACTGATGTACCCCCCAAATCCTTAGTTTTTACCCGTTGCCATCTGGCACATATGCTATTATCTATAACTGAGTCATCACTGTACCTTACAACGTTTCTGATTCTTCTAAACTTGAACCTCTGGCAATCGTTGCCCAACTTTATCCAAAGGTTCCCAACTAGGTGAGGGATTGAGTGGTCAGTAGAGATGCCAGTAAGAGGAAAGATTATGAGAGTAGAATAGAAAGAAAAGGGCTGAGGTTCTTGGACACTAATTGATAGTTAAAAAGAATTCAGGGAGAGAAAAAAGTTCTATTTTAATATTATTTATATTTATATATTATTCATATCAGATAATCAAAATCACTAAGAAAGAAATCAAAACTAATGATGGCTAAACTGTAGAATGATTAAAGTTTTGTTTTGTTTCATTTTGTTTTTGTAATTGACTAAACACAATGGAGATTGCTAGTTACCTACCCAAATCCATTCTCTCTTCTTCCTGACTAATTGAACCCAAATTTTGTCAGGAGTCATAGATGTCTAGATAGATTTAAAAGCAGGGGTGGGGGTAAAGAAGATGAAATTACATTTCCCAGATTGTCTTGCAGATAGCAATGGCCATGTGACAGGATTCTGGCCAATAAGATACAAGCAGAGGTTGCTGGGGAGACTTTTAGTTAAACTCTTCAAAACATGTCCAGCTGCCTTAGTGAATGTCCATTTCCAGTGCCCAAAACCTTTTTCTTAGGTGAAATTCAGATATAAAATCAGCACAAATCATCTATCTTGAGACTGAAGGGACAGATAAGAGACAGTATTCTGAAGACATAGAGGAACTACCATACCATTAATGACTACCAAACCTATTTTATGCTAGAAAAATAAAATTCCTAGTATTTCAAATCATTATTTTTAAAGCCCACTGCTCACAGTTGAATGAAATTCATAACTGGTGTACCATGCTATGCTAACCTTAGCAAATGTCAACATAAGTACACAAATTCATTCCAGAGGGAGATCAAAAACCCTAACAGAGATTTTGTTGAGATAAATGTCATCGTTATTTGAGCCATGCCAGATTCCTTGTAGGATTTCCCACTTTTATTTTCTATTTTGATTAAAATATTATGATTTTTTATCACATTGTCAGAGAACAAATACAACCATGAATAATAATTAGTCATGCATTGCTTAATGATGGATATACATTCTGATAAATGGCCATTAGGCAATTTTGTTGCTGCGTGAACAACACAGAATGTACTTACACAAACCTAGATGGTATAGCCTATTGCTCCTAGATTACAAACCTGCATAGCATGTTACTGTACTCAATATTGCAGGCAATTACAACACAATGGTAAGTATTTCTGTATATAAACATATCTAAACATTAAAAAGGTACAGTAAAAATATATTAAATGTCCGGCATGGTGGTGTGTGACTGTAGTCCCTGCTACTGGGGAGTCTGAGGCAGGTGGCTTGTTTGAGCCCTGGAGTTAGAGAACAGCCTGGGCAACATACGAAGACCCTGTATCCAAAAAAAGAAAAAAATATGTATATTTTTAAAAGAAAATAAGGTATAAAAGAGTAAAAAAACGTGCACTTTTATAGGGCACTTACAATGAATGAAGCTTGCAGGATGGAAGTTGCTCTGGGTGAATCAGTGAGTGAATAGTGAGTGAATGTGAAGGCCTAGGGCATTAGTGTACACTACTGGAGACTTTATAAACACTGTTTATTTAGGATACACTGAACTTACTGAAAAAAATTTTTCTTTCTTCAATAATAAATTAACCTTAGCGTATGGGTAACATTTTTACTTTGTAAACTTTTTAATTTTTTGAAATCTTTTGACTGCTTTGTAATAACATTTAGCTTTAAACAAGAACACATTGTGCGGTTGTACCAAAATATTTTTGTTCTTTTTTTTTTTTTTTTTTTTTTTTTGAGACAGAGTCTCGCTCTGTCGCCCAGGCTGGAGTGCAGTGGCACAATCTCGGCTCACTGCAAGCTCCGCCTCCCGGGTTCACGCCATTCTCCTGCCTCAGCCTCTCCAAGTAGCTGGGACTACAGGCGCCCGCCACCACGCCCAGCTAATTTTTTGTATTTTTAGTAGAGACGGGGTTTCACCATGGTCTCGATCTCCTGACCTCGTGATCCGCCCGCCTCGGCCTCCCAAAGTGCTGGGATTACAAGCGTGAGCCACCACGCCCGGCCATTTTTGTTCTTTACATTCTTATTCTATCAACTTTTTTCTATTTTTAAAATTCTTGATTTATTTTTACTTTTTAGAATTTTTGTTTAAAACTAAGACACAAACACACATATTAGCCTAGATCTACACATGGTCAGGATCATCAATATTGCTATTTTCCACCCCCGCAGCTTTTCACTAGAGTTTTTCAAATCAGAATAAGGGTTCTCAGCTCCATTCTAATTTTATGGGACCACTGTCATCAACGTGGTCTGTTATTGACAGCAATGTCACTATGTGATACATGACCATATATACTCATAATGGTTCCCAGATATTTTTTAAAATCCTAGCATGTGTTTGCCAGTCATAATTTCTTCCTCTAGAGACACAAGGTTATAGATTAGAGAGGCACATGTACTTTGTCTCTCTTTCCCAAGCCGCATGCTCCACTGAGACTACATTTATACCCCATGGCTAATCTGTTGGTTTAAGCAATCAAGTCCCTACATGGCTTGAATAGCTCCATGGGATCAGCCAACCAAGACAGAGACCTTCTACAGATAAGCCATCTTGGTACTAATTACTTTCCCTAAGACATAGCCAAGTGACAGGACTCAAACATCACCACTTCACAGCCTATTTCCTCATTCCTACATATAATGTTCTATTTAGGTTAAAACAAGGACACATTGGTCAGTCAAGATAGCTTAGTCTTGTAGCAAGGATATATGATGGCTATGGGTTCAGATTATCAATGTCAGATTCAATCTCATGTTTTTTTGTTAAAAAAATTCCTTTCTACTTGCATGGAGAATATCCTCATTTAACTGGCATAGGAGTATCAAAATATGAATTGATATTTAGAAATGTTAGTGCTTACACAACAAACCCATACCATGTACCTAATGTATTTTTCATGTAATACCCAGAGAGAAAGACAAGAGTAATTAAAGAAAAATTGGAAGAATCAGATGGTTCTCTAGAAGAAGATATTCATAATAAAATAGAATAAAAGTTTTTATATTTAAATATTTAGAAACAACTGATAGTATTTTAAACAATATTGAAAGTTCACTAAGTATCAGGCATTGTGCTAAGTGCTTTGTGTATACCATCTCATTTTTTTTCTACTTATGAGGAAAGTAATATTTTAGAACTTCTCCTATTTTAAAGACAAAGTGCTTGAACTCAGACAAGTAATTTGTCTAAACTCACACAACTGTTAAATGGTAGAGCAAAAAAACTAGCCAACTTAGGCTTTCTGATCCCTTCGTGAAATTAAGTATTTCACTCTATTGCCTCTCAGGAAGCAAAAGGAAATTAGAAAATAAGGTCAATGCTGGTTACTTAAAAAAAAAAAACTGATTTTAATAACAAACAGCTAAAATTTCAGCTACTTGCAATACAAATTTTGGCTGAGTGAGACTGTTGGAGAGAAGTAAAAGTAGGCTACTTTTTGCCTTATTTGCTAGAACTATATATAAATAAACTCTAAACTTTGTTAGCAAAATAAAAGTTTACATGTAGATATACATTAAACTATATTAAAATTTAAAAGCAATCATTGGTAGGCTAAAAAAATTAATAACTTTGAAGTCAGTAATACAGGAAAATCGAACAAAGCAAATTGTATCAATTAAACAAGTTTTTTTTAAGTAAAATCATAAACCAGATGTGGTAGATTGCATTTTCCAAAAGTGATCACACTTTTATATAAACGTCCTATATGTTCTTCTTAAACTGTGTTGTTGACACATTTAAATTGAGGGATGAGGTCTATGTTCCCTGACTCTGAACCTGCACAGAACTATACAAATGCCTCAACTAATAGCATTTGGTTGATATCATGTACATGACTTCTGAGTCCAGGTTATAAAACAAAAATAGTTTCTACTTGGCTCTCCCTCTTAATATGCTGGTCCTTTGAATCCAGTCACCATATTGTAAGGAACCCCAAGCCACACAGAGAGACCATGTGGAGACCATGATTGAAGCAAACAGCCCCAGCTACATCCTCAGCCAACATTAGCATCAGCTACCAGACATATGAGTGAATGAGCTTTCAAATGATTCCAGCTTTTAGCCTTTGGGTCTTCCAGCTGAGAACTAAAACATCATGGAACAAAGAAAAGCTTTTCTCTGCCCAATCTGAACTCCTGATATGTAGAAAAGATGAGAGATAATCAAGGGAATATTGTTGTTCTAAACCACTAAGTTTGGGAGTAATTAGATATACAGCAACAGTTTATTAATAAAGCAGAGAAAATTGAAAAATAAAAAATTAGATGACAAGAACAAATCCAAAAATATCAGGAATCATGATGAAATTAAAAGGATTAAAATCACCTATTAGGTGGATTAAAAAAACTAAAGGTGCAAGAAGTTTGTAAATGAAGGGATGGCAAAAATAAAAAATATAAAAAGAGGTAATTAACTCCCCCCAAAATATTTCTTTAGCAATACAAATATGAGTCAACATTGAATTAAGGCAAAAAAAGTATTAAAAGATGCACAGAGAAATATTTCATATTAATAAAAGAACAATTATACCAGTTATGAGACATAAATATGTCTTATAGCAATACAGTTTTGAAAAGTATAAAATGAAATTTTACATATAAAATAATAGATAAAATCTGGATATCTACAAACTATTCATAATTGTGGTTACATCTGTGACAAACAGCTGGGGACTAGGTTTGATTATAGCAAGTAAGTCTAAATGAGCCATGCTCTATACACACACACACACACACACACACACACACACACACAACTGTGATGATAGGTAGAAATGCCAACAAGTTGCAATACATCATATTGGAAAAGTTCATATCCCTACTTCAGTAAATATTGCTCTTTGTTAACTAAGTATATAAAAATACTTTTGAGTTAACTGACCTGCACTTCTAATATTACTTTTATTCCAGCAATATTCCAACAAGATAATTTAAAAATAAATACAAAGAAGAATACACTGACACAGAAGAATATACTGACATAATACCAAAAGATATGTTGTCCTTGTATGACAAGCAATTAGGTGTTCAAAAAATACTTAGAATTATACCAAGTGCCAAGCACTGTATTAGGTACTAAGGTTACAAAAGTGAATCCGACAGATGACTTCCTACTCTGGGCTTACTGTTTAGTAGAAGAGATAGACTCTGAACAGAGAAGCCCATAATGATTATAAACTTTCAAATTATGTGAGGACTCTGAAGGAAAATAGCAAAATATGTTTTAGATATTAAACCTGAGGAAGCACAGGAAAGTGATCCCTGAAAGAGGGAAATAAACAAGGTTATTGCCAGCTTACTGCCTTGAGAGAGTTTTCAGGCCTCAATACAGGAAAGGGAAAACCAAGTAAGGGCCCAGTGATCCTACTGAGATGAGGATAGAGAGTTAGGAGATTGAAGAGGCCAAAAAAGCTAGAGTTCATGGAGCAGAGCACCATAGAGGAGAGAGCTGCACATGGGGAGAGCTTCAGAGACTTGCAGAAGGCTCCCCTCAAGGCTTCATCGGAGCACTAACCAGCACATACACTTGAGGAAGTTACTCAGGCCCAGATAAAGAGACACCCAAACAGAACTAAAGACATGATTATCTCAATACATGTAGAAAAAAGCTTTTGATAAAATTCAACATCCATTCATGTTAAAAATTCTCAATAAACTAGGTATTGAAGGAACATACCTCAAAATAATAAGAGCCATATATGACAACCCCCACAGGCAACGTCATACTAAATGGACAAAAGCTGGAATCATTCCCCTTGAAATCCAGCACCAGGACAAGAATCCCCTCTCTCACCAGTTCTATTCAATATAGTACTGGAAGTCGTGACCAGGGCAACAGGCAAAAGAAAGAAATAAAGGGCATCCAAATAGCAAGAGAGGAAGTCAAACTATCATTGTTTGCTGACAACATAATCCTATATTTAGAAAACCCATTATCATAGTCCAAAACCTTCTTAAGCTGATAAACAACTTAGCAAAGTCTCAGGATACAAAATCATTGTGCAAAAGTCAGTAGCATTCCTATACGCTAACAACTGAGAGCTGAGAGCCAAATCAGGAATATACTCCCATTCACAGTTGTCACAAAAAGAATAAAATACATGGGAATACAGCAAACTAGGGAAAAGATCTCTACAAGGAGAACTACAAAACACTGCTCAAAGAAATCAGAGACGATACAAATGGAAAAACATTCCATGCTTATGAACAGGAAGAATCAATATTGTTAAAATAACCATACTGCCCAAAGCAATTTATAGAGTCAATGCTATTCCTATCAAACTACCGATGACATTCTTCACAGAATTAGAAAAACCTATCTTAAAATTCACATGGAACCAAAAAAAAAAAAAAAAAGCCTGAATAGCCAAGACAATTTTAAGGGAAAAGAAAAGAACTGGAGGCATCATACTACCTGACTCAAAACTATACTGGCTACAGTAACCAAAACAGCATTGTACTGGTACAAAAACAGACACGTAGGCCAATGGAAAAGAAAGAACCCAGAAACAAGACCACACACCTACAACTATCTGATCTTCGACAAACCTGACAAAAACAAGTAATGAGGAGACCATCCTGTACTCAATAAGTGGTGCTGGGATAACTGGCTAGCCATATGCAGAAGACTGAAACTGGACCCCATCCTTATACCATGTACAAACATTAACAAAAGATGGATTAAAGATTTAAATGTAAAACACAAAACCTATAAAAACCCTGAAAGATAAGCTACCTAGGCAATACCATCCAGGACATAGGCACAGACAAAGATTTCATGACAAAGACACCAAAAGCAACTGTAACAAAAGCAAAAATTGAGAAATGAGATCTAATTAAACTAAAGAGCTTCTTCATAGCAAAAGAAACTATCAACAAAGGAAACAGACAATCTACAGAATGGTAGAAAATTTTTGCAAACTATACATCTGACAAAGGTCTATATCCAGTATCTACAAAAACTTAAAAAAATTTGCAGGAAGAGAAAAGCAAACAACCCCACTGAAAAGTGGGCAAAGGACATGAACAAATGCCTTTCCAAAGAACACAGACATGTGTTCAACAATCATATGATAAAACCCTCAGTGATTATTAGAGAAATGCAAATCAAAGCCACAATGAGTTACCATCTCATACCAGTCAAAATGGCTATTATTAAAAAGTCAAAAAATAACAGATGCTGGTGAGGTTATAGGGAAAAAGGACCACTTATACACTGTAGGTGGAAGACAATGTGGTCATTCATCAAAGTCCTAAAGACAGAAATACAGTTCAACCCAGCAATCCCATTACTTGGTATATACCCAAAGGAATATAAATCATTCTATTATAAAGACACATGCACGCATGTGTTCATTGCAGCACTGTTTACAATAGCAAAGACATGGAATCAACCTAAATGTTCATCAATGATAGACTGAATAAAGAAAATGTGGTACATATACACCACAGAATGCTATGCAGCCATAAAAAGGAACTAGATCATGTCCTTTGCAGGGACATGGTGGAGCTGGAGGCCATTATTCTCAGCAAACTAACACAGGAACAGAAAACCAAATACCATATATTCTCATAAATGGGAGATAAATGATGAGAACACATGAACACAAAGATGGGAAGAGACACTCTGGGGCTTTTCAGAGGGAGGAGAGAAGGAGGAGGGAGAGGATCAGGAAAAATAACTAATGGATAGTAGGCTTAATACCTGGGTGATTAAATAATTTGTACAACAAACTTCCATGACACAGTTTACCTATGTAACAAACCTACACTTATACTCCTGAACTTAAAATAAAAGTTAAAAATATGTATATAACAGGAGAAATATTTCAATAAAAATTCTGCCTCAAAAAAAGAGAAACACCTAAAAGAGGCAGAGGCTGCCAACTCCACAGGACACACAGATCCAGAAATATTTTTAGTTCTCATAAGCCATAAAGTAAAAGAAAAAAATTGTAACCAACCAGGCATGGAGAAGAGTATTCAAAAGGGTATTAGCTCAGTAATGAAACAAAATTAGTTCTAGAACAAAGGCTGCTCTGCTCTGGTCCTGCCTCACAAAACTTAACAGAAAGTCTTCAAGGGACCAAACTATTTTATGGTCAATTAACTACACCTCAGAACAAAACTCAAGAATATTTGTAGGATTACAAAAATATCCCAGCACTTAACAAGGTAAAATTCACTATGCCCATCATCCAATCAAAAAATTAACAGGCATATAACGGAGCAGGAAAGCATAGCCCACAATTAGAGAGCAAAACAACACCTTTACATTACTATAATTTTAAAAAGACACCTGTACATTATTCCCCCCAAAAATATGTTTCATAAATGATGGAAAAATAAAGATAATTTATAGATATGAAAGCTAAAAAAATCCGTCACCAGGAGACCTGTACTACAAAAATATGATTTTTTAAAGTCCTGAAGCAGAAAGAAAATGTCACCAAAAACCTATGTCAACATGAAGGCATGAAGAGCACTGAAATTAGTAAAAATGTGGGTAAATATTAACAAATTTTTTCATATTTAAAAAAGCTCTATAAATTGACTAATTAAAGGAAAATAATAATGTATAAAGGGTTTGTGACATATGTATAAAGGGTTTGTGACAATAATGTATAAAGGGTTTGTGACATATGTTTGTGACATATAAAGGGTTGTGTGAAATATTCATGACAAATGTCACACAAAGACTGGGAGGAAGAAATGAAAGTACAGTTTATAAGGTTCTTATGCTATATATAAATTGCTATATTACTTGAAAATACATTGTAGTAAGTTAAAGATATATGTTATAAACTCTAAAGCAACACCTAAATAAACTAACAAAGGATAAAATGGGTAATACAAAATTTAATTAATTCAAAAGAAAGCAGAAAAAATGGAAAAAGAGAACAAAGAACAGATGGGGGAAATAGAAGCAAATAAGTAATACAGTGACTTAAGCTCAACCATATCAATAATCACATTAAATGTAAGTGATCTAAACATCTTAATTAAAGAATAGAGATTGTTGGATTCGATTTTTTTAAGAAAGAGCAAACTATGCTTTCTGCAAGAAACAAACACGTTAGAAGAAAAAAGGTGGAAAAAGATAAACCATGCTAATACTAATAAAAAGAATATAATTAAATATAAAGAGTGTCATTTCATAATGACAAAGAGGCCAGTTCACTGAGAAGACATAGCAATCCTAAAGGTTTATGCCTCTAATAACAGAGCTTCAATGTTCATGATGCAAAAACAGATAGAACTCTAAGGAGAAACAGTCAAATCCATAATTATAGTGGGATATTTCAATACTCTTCTCAATTATTAATAGAATATATAGGCAGCAAATCACTAAAGACGTAAAAGATTTGAATAATACTGTCAAACAACTTGACCTAATTGGCACTTACAGAACACTCTAACAACTAAAAACACATAATTTTCGATGCACACGTAACATTTACCATGATCAACTATATTCTGAATTCTAAAGTAAGTCAATCTGAAATAATTCAAATCATACAAAGTATGTTCTTGAACTATATAGTACAATTAAATTAAAAATCTGAAACAAAAATACATTTAGAAAACTCTAATTTTTATAAACAAAAGAGCAGTTTTCTGAACAACCCACAAAGCAAAGGATATATCAAAAGGGATTCTATACTAGTGGGAGTATGCTAATATCTAAATATGCTTTTTGATTGCATTCCTATAATGACAAATGATTCTGACCATCTTTTCATGTTCTTCTTTGCCACCTGTATATCTTCTTTGATGAATTCTAGATATAACTCCTACAACAGACATACGTTTACAGATATTAAAAACTTTGCTCTTCAAAATATATTGTTCCAAAAATGAAAAGGACTGGTACATAAAATATGAAAAATTCTTACAACTCAATAAGAAGAAGATATTGAACACAAACTTTATCAAAGTGATCAGTGAAAAAATACCATTCCAGGTCAGGGAACTATCATGTGTGAACACCATGAGATAAGAAAGATCTTGATATGTGTACCACATTTTCATTATCCAGTCTATCATTGATGGGCATTTTGGTTGGTTCCAAGTCTTTGCTATTGTGAACAGTGCTGCAATAAACATATGTGTGCATGTCTTTAGAGTAGAATGCCCAGTAATGGGATTGCTGGGTCACATGGTATTTTTGGTTCTAGATCCTTGAGGAATCACCACACTGTCTTCCACAATGGTTGAACTAATTTACACTCCCACCAACAGTGTAAAAGCATTTCCATTTCTCCACATCCTCTCCAGCATCTGTTGTTTCTTGACTTTTTAATGATCGCCATTCTAACTGGCAGGAGATGGTATCTCATTGTAGTTTTGATTTGCATTTCTCCAATGACCAGTGAGGATGAGCTTTTTTTTTTTCATACCAAGGAATACTATGCAGCCATAAAAAAGGATAGTTCCGGATAGCTTCTTTTTCCTTAAAATTGTCTTGGCTATTCAGGCTCTTTTTTTTGGTTCCATGTGAATTTTAAGATAGGTTTTTCTAATTCTGTGAAGAATGTCATTGGTAGTTTGATAGGAATAGCATTGACTCTATAAATTGCTTTGGGCAGTATGGTCATTTTAACAATATTGATTCTTCCTATTCATGAGCATAGAATGTTTTTCCATTTGTATCATCTCTGATTTCTTTGAGCAGTGTTTTGTAGTTCTCCTTGTAGAGATATTATCCCTACATCCTTTGCAGGGGCATGGATGAAGCTGGAAACCATCATTCTCAGCAAACTAACACAAGAACAGAAAACCAAACACCGCATGTTCTCACTCATAAGTGAGAGTTTAACAATAAGAACACATGGACACAGGGAGGGGAACATCACACACAGGGGCCTGTTGTGGGGTCAGGGCCTAGGGGAGGGATAGCATTAGGAGACACAGCTAATGTAGGTGACAGGTTGATGGGTGCAGCAAATCACCATGGCACGTATATACCTATGTAACAAAACTGCATGTTCTGCACATGTACCCCAGAACTTAAAGTATAATAATAATAAAAAAAAAAAGGAGCTTGGCTGGGTGCAGTAGCTCACACCTGTAATCCCAGCACTTTGGGAGGCTGAGGCGGGCAGATCACGAGGTCAGGAGACTGAGACCACCCTGGCTAGCACGGTGAAACCCCGTCTCTACTAAAAATACAAAAAATTAGCTGAGCGTGGTGGCGGGCACCTGTAGTCCCAGCTACTCAGGAGGCTGAGGCAGGAGAATGGTGTGAACCTGGGAGGCAGAGCTTGCAGTGCGCCGAGTTCGCGCCACTGCACTCCAGCCTGGGCGACAGAGCAAGACTCTGTCTCAGAAAAAAAAAAAAAAAAAAAGAGCTTGATATGTTTCTGGAACTGAAAAAGGCTTGTGTCACTGGAGCGTTTATACAGGAGGTAGGTGACATGATATTAAGTTGAGGTAGGCAGGGGACAGGATCATACAAGACCTTGAAACCACTGTAAGGGGTCTGCTAGCTGTACAAACTTGGGCAACTTTCTTAAACTCTTTGTGTCTTTATTTTCAAAGACATGTAATAACACTACCAAACAACTTGGCTGAATTGGCATTTACAGAACACTCCATCTAACAACTGAAAACACATAAAATGAGAATGTAGAATTAGGATATGATTTAATTCATAAGGTAGTTGGGAGGAATAAATGAGTTAGGAAATGTAAAGTGTTTACGGCAGTCCCTGGCACATAATAAAGGATTTCCTCTATTACTCCCACTGCAATATATAATACCCTATATTGCATATAATATAATGGGCTGAAGTTCAGATACCTAAGCAATGGGATTTACAAATTAAATTCTCTCTTTCTATTACTAATGAGACTAAACTCTTAACTATCTCTGTAAAATGCTAACGGCAGCAACCAAATTATCCAATGAAACAATGACAGAAAAATAACAGTCATGGCATTGTTTTTCCTTCCCAATGATACATGAAGAGTCCTGTCTGTGCTTTGGGGCATTTCCAGTTGTCATACAGATTATTGTCATTTTAAAAAAACGGTATACATACAGATTATTGTCGTCATTCTAAAAAAATTGTATACAGATATCTTGGACATCTACTTTTCCATTACGAGATTCCCGAACCATTTTGTAACCCAGTACACAGCTTTTTAAAAAATTATTTAATTTTAATTATTAAAATTATTATAAAATGATGTCATTATAAAATTACTATTATTAGGATATATTAGGATAATAAAACTTACTTTAATGTAGCAATATCAGCATAATCACAATTATGCTGATTATGATTTTAAAATCTAGGTTTTTAAAAATAGAAATTTATAAAATAATGCTCTTGTGCATCCTTGACTGGTTTCATTCTTCTCTTCCCCAGGCCCCATTGTCAACCATTATTCTGAATTTCGCCTTTATTCCAAGAAATGTTCTGTTGTTTCTCCTGTATAGGTATGTATCCACAAACAATACTTAGAACTATATCGTGGGTTTTAGCTTTGTATAATCAGCGTTGTTCCATAGGTCCTTGTGGTGGCCACGGGGTTACCGGCTCTAGTGAGCATAACTGCCTGACTGCCATAGTTGCTGTTCTCTGGCTTCACCCCTGCCTTGTGCTATGCTTCCCACAGGCTGCTCCCAGCCAATAACTAAGGACAAAAGGTTACTAATGAAGGTCCATCCTACAACATACAGGATTCCTTTCATGAATAAATTTGGTTCCCAAACTATCAGTCTGGCTTCCCCAGAGGTTAGCCATGCATCACGTTCTGCGAGGTCTCCTCGCCTTCTGTTCTCTTCCCCTCGTAGGCATTTCCTTGACCCCGCCCCCCCCAATAAATCTCTTGCAAATCTACTCTTGTCTTGGTGCCTGCATTATAGAGGACCCGAACT
This sequence comes from Hylobates moloch, assembly GCF_009828535.3. NCBI lineage: Eukaryota > Metazoa > Chordata > Mammalia > Primates > Hylobatidae > Hylobates > Hylobates moloch. The sequence goes on along the minus strand of NW_026652286.1, from coordinate 5,508,465 downwards.
AACACAGTATTTTTTTCTTTTTGCAATTTGCTTTCTTCACTAAGCTTTATGTTTTTGTGATTTGTTTATATGGATACATTTATCTCTAGTTCATTAATTTTAGCTGCTATAAAGGATTCTGCCATATGAGTATACTGGAATTGATTTATCCTTTCTCCTTTTAATGGACATTTATGTTGCATCCAATGTTTTCACCGTTACAAGCCATGCTTTAATGAACACTTTAATACATAGGTCATAGGGTAGCCACGGCTTTACCACCTATTGTCAATTGCTCTCCCAAGTCATTGTATCAAATCACACTTCTCCCAGCCATGTATGAGAATGCCCACGGTTCCACTTCCTTGCAAAACTTGAAATCGTTAAATTTCATTTTGTCTGTCTCACTGGTACTAAATGATACCTCACTGTAGTTATAATTTGCATTTTCCTGAATATTATTGATATTAAGCATTTTTCATTCTGGCTGGTCTCTTAAGTTTTCTCTTCAGTGATTTGCCTGATCATATTCTTTGCTGTAAACTGTATTGTTTGTATTTATCCTCTTGTTTTAAGGAGTTCTCTGGGTATGCTGCACAATAACCTAATATCTTAATTTGTTTCAAAAATCTTCTCTCCTTCTATGACACGTACTTCTAACTCTCTTAGTGGTACCTTTTGATGCAAAGAGATTTAAACATTTACTGTAGTTTATTAATATGTTCATTTATAGTATTGGCTTTCATTTTCTAAAGAAATCCTTCTGTACACCAAAGTCATACTGATATTATGCAATATTGTCTTTTAAAAACCGTTTTGTTTTGCTTTTTATGTAGTTTTTTTAAATTTTAAGTTCTGGGGTACATGTGCAGGATGTGCAGGTTTTTATAGAGGTAAACGTGTGCCATGGTGGTTTGCTGCACCTATCAACCCATGACTTAGATCTTAAGCCCAGCATACATTCACTATTTTAATCCAAATAGAATTGATCTTAGAACACATCATAGGAAATGGTTCCAATTTCACTTTTTTTCATCAGGGTGACTAATTGTTCCCAAACCATTTCTTCAGTAATCCCTCCTTTCACCTTTGATCTGCACCATTACCTATTTAATATGTCCAGTTTCCATATATATGTGTCTTTGTACAAGCTTCTTACTGTACAATTGTGTTCTGTATTTTTATCTCTGTATTAATAACACATTTTTAAATTAAAAAATAATGATTCTTGATGTCTTGTAAGTTGGGTCTCCCATTTTGATTTTCTTTTTCAAAATTGCTCTGGCCATTCTTGGTCGCTTGTTCTTCCATATAAACTTTAGAATCAGCTTGTCAAGATCCATGAGAAATCCTATTGAGAACTTGAATGAAAATGATATGAATTTATTGATTGATTTTTAGAAAATGAGGATATTTATGATTTGAAATTTCCATTATAATCATATCTTTTTTATTACAATTAGTCTCTTCTTTTAGTTTTTAGGAAAGATTTATAATTTTCTCCATAAAATATAACACATTTTTATTTAGATGTTGTTGTAACTTTTATATTATGTTTGCTGTTTGTGGCTAATATAAAAAGCACTAAAGATTTTTACATATTGGTCATATATCCAGTCACTGTATTGAACTCTTATTAATCTTATTACCTCTTCTCCAGCTTCTCTTGCAATTTATATGGAACAACAATAGACTCTGAAAAATCATAACAATTTTGTTTCTTTTCACCAATACTTATATCTTTTATAGCATTTTATGTCTTATACAGATTGGAGCCTAACATACCAAAAAAAGAAATGTTGATAGATACAACATTGGTTTATCCCAGTCTTTAGAAGAAATACATCTAACATTTTCCCATTAAGCATCATATTTGCTGTTTCTGTTACATATCTTCAGTTTAGGAAGTTCCTGTTACTATTGCTAGTTTTCTAGGAGGTTTGGAGTCCTTGTTATTGTTTGATCTGTTTGTCTACATCTAATATGTTTTGTCTCTGTTATCTATTAATGTGATAAGTTGCATTAACAAATTTTCTAATATATTCTTGAAATAAACTCAAATGGTTTATACTGTATACTTTTCTTAAACATGTCTAGGTTCAGCTTGCTTTTTAAAAAAAGACTGTTCAATCCTGATTTATTAGTGAGATTGATCTCTAACTTTTCTCCTATCTGATTTAAATACCAAGATTATACTTGATGGTTAAAATGAACTGGAAAATCTTCTTTTTCTATTCTCCAGAACAGTTTGCATAAACTTGGAATTAGCTGTTTTTGAAATGTTTTCTGAAATGTTTTATACAACTCCACCTGTAAAAAGCCATCTGGGCAATATTATTTTGCCCTTTTTTTTTAGACAGACTTTTAACCATTCTTGTAATTTATTATGTGTGTGTGTGTATGTGTGTGTATCTCCAAGTTTTATATTTCTTTTTGAGTATTAGTAAGGTATAGCTTTCTAGGAAATTGCTCATTTGCTTACATTCAAATGTATTGTTATAGTTGTTTAATAGACTGTGTTATTTTTCAATCAGTGCTACATCTGTAGTATGTCCAATTTTTTGTTTCTAATATTTTTATGTGAGCTTTCTCCCTTTTGTTCTCCTTAGTCTTCTCTAAAATGTATCTTTTTTTTTTTTTTTTTTTGAGACCGAGTCTCGCTCTGTCGCCCAGGCTGGAGTGCAGTGGCACAATCTCGGCTCACTGCAAGCTCCGCCTCCTGGGTTCATGCTATTCTCCCGCTTCAGCCTCTCCAAGTAGCTGGGACTACAGGCGCCCGCCACCACGCCCGGCTAATTTTTTTGTATTTTTAGTAGAGACGGGGTTTCACCGTGGTCTCGATCTCCTGACCTCGTGATCCGCCCGTCTCGGCCTCCCAAAGTGCTGGGATTACAAGCATGAGCCACCGCGCCCGGCCTAAAATGTATCTATTTTATTATACTTTTCCAATAACCCAATTTTGGCCTTGAGTTTCTCTACTGTGCACTGTTTCCTTCGTCACTAATATCTGCTATTGTATTCATTACCACCTTCCACACTTTTTGAGTTTACTATTTTTCTTTCTTTCTCCTTTTTTTTTTTTTTTGAGACAGAGTCTCACTCTGTCACCCAGGCTGGAGTGCAACAGCACAATCTTGGCTTACTGCAACCTCCGCCTCCCGGGTTCACATGATTCTCCTGCCTCAGCCTCCCAAGTAGCTGGGTTTACAGGCACCCACCACCATGCCCACTCCCAGTGGCTAATTTTTTGTATTTTTGGTAGAGATAGGGTTTCACTATGTTGGCCAGGCTGGTCTCAAACTCCTGACTTCGTGATCCGCCCACCTTGGCCTCCCAAAGTGCTGAAATTACAGGCATGAGCCACCGCGCCCAGCCTATTTTTCTTCTTCTAACTTTGAGTTGCAAACTTAGCTTTGTAATTTTCGGTCTTTGTTATTTTCCAATATAATCACTGAAGACTTACTGTATTGATATAGTTGTTTGATTTATGTTATTTTCATTTATAGTCAAATTTTATGTATTTTCTGATATCCATTATGCTGTATTCCCTGATTCATGAATTGTTTACAATAATTAAGTTTTTAAACCTATATTTAGAATATGCATATGTATATATAACATATATGTATATACATATTGTTAAGAACATATACATTCTTTTGGTTAATATTTGGTGTGTCTTTTTTCCATCTTTCATTTCCAAACTTTTCCCATTTTAATACTAATATTTGTGGTCTGTCTCTTATAAGACACCAATTGTTCCATTTTTGTTTTAATTCAACATAGCAAACTCTGCATTAACTGGAAACTTTGGACCATTTACGATTATTTTCTCTATATTTTGATTTATTTCTATCATTGGATTTTGTATTTCCTATTTATCTTTTGTTTTCTGTGATTAGTTTTACCTTCTTTCCCATTTTGTCATTTTTATTTATTATCTGGTTATACTCCAATAGTTAAAATGATACTGTGGCTTGGGAAATGGTGAAATAGGAAGTTACTGTTCAATGGGTATAAAGCTTCAGATATGCTAGAAGAACAAGTTCCAGAGATCTGCTATACAACATCGTGCCTATAGCTAACTATACTGTATTATACAATTAAAACTTTTGCTGCAAGGGCAGATCTCATATAAAATGTTCTTACCACAAAAGAGGGGAGGGCACAAGGAAACTTTTGAAGGTGATGGATATGTTTATTAATTGTTGTAATGTTTCATAGGTATATATACATATATGTCCAAACTCATCAAATTATATACAGTATGTGCAGTTTTTGTATATCAATTACACCTCAATAAAGCTTTTTTTTCCTTGAAAAAAAATAAGATGCTGTAGAAATTTTCTCCTAGCATTTCACATTTTTTAAACAGGATTTTTTAAATGTTTAAAGAACTACACATACCCCTTTCCCTTATATTCTGATATATTCCCAGGAAGCATTTTCACTCTGGGGGATCACTGTTTTAAAACATACAAAGTCCAACCCATCTCAACATTTTTTTTTTTTTTTTTGCTTTTATACCTACACCTTCTTTTCCAGAATCCAATGCACCTAACATTTGCGCAGTGACTCCTAAGGACCAGGACATAATGCATTATCTCCATTAACCATGTATCACTTGGTGCAGGGAGCTTCAGTAGCTTGCCCAAGTTCAAGCAGATATTAAGGGTTGTAACTAGCATTTGGAGCCACATCTGTCTAGGCTAATCCTAGTTGACTCCCTGGTATTTCTGCTTTCTCTATAATTCTCGAAAGTAAATATGGGTAGAGCAAGTCCTGTTACGAACTTACCTCAATGTTTGCAATATCATCAAGAGAGCTGCATAGGCAGAAAGGAGAAGAAAAATCAGCACAACCAGAAAATTGATGAGATGCTACACAAGCCTTACAAAACAAAAAACAACTTAAATCTGAGATGATCATTGGAGAATGTACAGATACTAGATTTGCCCTTTTGCTACTTTTAAACAAGACTGAGGAACTCAATGATGAGACACACCCAGACTTTAAGGAAGGCAACAATAAGTTTGAAATGGAGACTGACACAGACTATTCTAGATGCTGAGCAGCTGTGCTCACTAATCAGGGTATTATTGTGCCCAGATTTCACCAGTGCCATCTCATTGCAAATTCTCCACATGGGTTTGGTCCGCTATTAGCCCTGTTGTCCTGAATGCAATGTGTTTGACCTGCATGTGTTCTATTATGTTTGATTTCATTTTTTCCTTGGTTGTGCGAAATCCAATTAAAGCTACATTTCACGGCATGGAAAAAATGCTAGAGAGTAGAAGTATAAAACATTTTCAAAGCCCCTAGTTTACTATTTTCTCTATGTCAGTCAGAGCAACCACTGCCAACAACCATTTTTAGTCCACTTCATCAGACCCACTGCATCATCCTATGGGGGACTCACTTCCCCAGTTCAGTCTATGCAAGTCCTATATCCTCAATACCAGGGCTTGGGGACATTAGCCCTGACTCTCAGCTCTGGATGTTGTTGTGGATTTTCTCTGGATACGCTCTTCTTGTGTCTACTAGATAATTAGTCAGCAATTCAAAAACATGCACAGTCGGCCGGGCACGGTGGCTCACGCATGTAATCCCAGTCCTTTGGGAGGCTGAGGCCGGCAGATTACGAGGTCAGGAGATCGAGACCAGCCTGGCCAACATGGTGAAACCCCGTCTCTACTAAAAATACAAAAATTAGCTGGGTGTGGTGGTGCATGCCTGTAATCCCAGCTACTCAGGAGGCTAAGGCATGAGAATAGCTTGCACTCAGGTGGCGGAGGTTGCAGTGAGCCGAGATCACGCCACTGAACTCCAGTCTGGCTACAGAGTGAGACTCCATCTCCAAAAAAAAAAAAAAAAAAGTGCACAGTCTCAGCTTTCCCTGCTACCCCTTTTGGCATTAAGTGATGCAAGATGGGTCAATGGGTCCACTAAGGGGCAAGACCAGAGGTACCTCTCTGCTCAGAAAAATATCCACGGAAGAAGAAATGATGTTCATGCATGGGAAAAGATAAAATGGCAATCTTGGGAAAAAGAAAATTAAAGTTGGTTGGTTGGGTTTCCCTCCTACCTTAGAGAAATCATCGTACGACTACATTATTGAACCCAGATGAGTCTTCAAATTTTGTATCAAGACAGATTGAAGTGTTGAGGTCTGAACATAATGCTGCAATTTTCCAGGCTTCATGCGCATGCGGAAGAGGACATAAAGTCTGGTAAATTCCCAATATCCATTTTCAATGACAGCAACTAGCCCAATGCTCTATGTTCTGCTATTAATCAAAATCTTTACAGCAAGATTTCATGCTGTAAGACTTGTAGCAAGTTAACCGTAGTAAATAAAACAATTTAAATATTTATCCAGGGCTTTGTGGTGGTCACACACACAAAAATTTAACCAAGGGTCCCACATCATAATATTTTCAGTGCTTTTTGGCATACAAAAACATGGACAGCAGACACCAAAACAGCCCTTAAGGAACTAATAACTTAGCTGGAGCCATGCAACACAAAATTATACTCTCTGTCATCATCATACAAGTGATCTCTGTACAAATTTTTTCTCATTCAAGTTGTACACATTGTTGGGAAATGTAATTAAAAGTGAAATTTTCTCCAACCCAGTAAAACTCTATACCAAGTAGGGAAAGGAAAACAATTTCTTACTGAATAAGCTTAAACTAAAATGTGGTACACATCACAGAAAATCGGCTGCAGGATTGCAAAAACAGAAGGAAATCTCACCCCTTTATAGAGTCAAGTAGGTATAACCCATTAAATACTTGAGATAAGTAATCACTAGCCCTCAAGTAAGATTTGACAATACCACCTGTCACACACAGTTATCTTACACTCACTTGGTGGTTAGAGTGACCATCTGCATTAGCTAATCGGCTTTATCAAAAGGAAATACAAATGTCTCATAGGTTTGTAACAGGAGGAAGTTTTGAAACTTGAAATGACGCATCAGCTAAAGTTAGGCTCCTACCTTTCCACAGAAACTGGGAGATAGGGGTAGTGTCTTACTTGATGATTGATTTCGAAGGGATGGATCCTGGGGCCTTGAGAAAGACATTCCTGGGTTGTAAGCTTGGAGGAGAGGCTTACTTAACTTTTTAAAAAATTTCCATACATTTCAAAACGAAGGAAAAGGAATTTAAGATTACAAATTTTCTAAAGTAATTACTCTATAAAAGGCCAGTGAGTGGCCAGGTGCGGTGGCTCATGCCTGTAATTCCAGCACTTTGGGAGGATGAGGTGGGCGGATCACGAGGTCAGGAGATCGAGACCATCCTGGCTAACACAGTGAAACCCCGTCTCTACTAAAAATACAAATTATCCAGGCATGGTGGCAAGCGCCTGTAGTCCCAGCTACTCGGGAGGCTGAGGCAGGAGAATGGCATGAACCCAGGAGAGGGAGCTTGCAGTGAGCCGAGATCGCGTCACTGCTCTCTAGCCTGAGCAACAGAGTGAGACTCCATCTTAGAAAAAAAAAAAAAAGGCCAGTGAGTGAGTCTCTTCCCCTTTTTTCAACAGGGGAAATTTTTAATTTGTATTTGTCCACAGGTATATATCCAGTACTGCTGCTGTGACAACCTCAGGGAGAGCCCAGGTGAGCTCTCACAAAGGAAGGCAATGCCAAGTCTTCCATTAGGCCAGTGTTCTTGGTGTCTGTCTGCGGTCCGGGTGCTCTGAATTCTTCATGCTCTCGAAATACTGTGTCTCAGCAAAGAACTCAGTGTTTTATTTCAGTTTATTCTGTTTTTAAAAAAATTCTGCAGATGCAGCTCCTATAGTCTAAGAATGCTCTGGCCAGTTTGTTCTAATTTGCAGTTTCTAATCAACTAGCAAGATAACAAGAACTGCTATTACAGCTTTGAAAAGCTTCATCTACTTCAGAGAAGTTTATATCTTGTGAGCATAATGACAAATCTAACATTTACCTACCATATATAATTAAGCATGCATATTATGGATAACACCAGTTTAATATTGAACATACTTTTCATTAATAAAACGCAACAGTACTTACATTCATTATAATGGTAATCTAAAGATCACTAATCAGAACTTTCCACCTGCAAGTGTATGTATATGTGAAGAGGAGGGTATTTGGAACTGATTATTCATAGATTACAATAGGAAGAACACAATAGGGTACAAAAAGGTAAGATGATCTTGCTAACAAAGTGCAGATTTGAGGCATGACATCTTTACATTTTAGTCCCAGTGTGACCACAAATTAGCTATGGCATCTTACCTAGGTCATTTACATACCCACACCCCAAATACATACACACACGTTCCATGAGGCTTGGTTTCTTTTTTTGTCAAAGGAAAAAAAAAACCACTCTACCTGTTTGATAGGTTACTAAAAGATAAAATAAACTCAAAATTACAACATTGTTTAGGAAAAAAATAAAATACTACACAGTGTAATTATTTGCTATCATTATGTAATGAATTATTATGAACAAGTGCTCAATTCTATAGGATTTCACAGCTAGTATTTAGCTGGGATTTGGTAAAAGGAATGATCAGGGCAGGCACAAAGATGGGTACTAAGTACCACATGTATTGATAAGACTAAAATATTGAGGGACGACATTATGATTTAGGTGACTCTAGTTGAACATTGGAAGATACTTTGCCTCCAGGTAGATAGAGAATAGAAAGAAAAAGAAGTTCCCCAAGTGGTAAGACAGCAAGTGCTAAAGAGGGCATCATTTATGTGGTTTGTAGAGAAAGGAACTTAAGGACCAGCCATCATTGAGTATCACCCAAGTCTCAAAAATGCAAATGATCTTCTGGGAACAAGTAGCCCTTGACAGGACATGAATTCAATGATCTGGGTGACTAGATTACAGCTCCAAGCCTGAGTATCCAGAGGCCTAGTTGTCTAAACTCCAGTAGCAGAAATAGAACTTAAAGAGCAGAAGGCCAACATGGGCCTTCAAGTAATAAAACAGGGAATTTGAAACTACTGACCAGAAGTCAGGACTCTGTGTATCATGTCGTGTTCCTAAATCCATGTTACTTTACCACGTGTGTTTTTCTTGCCTCCTTCCAAGGATCATTAGGAACTCATTTAAAAGAAAATAGTATCTTTGGAGAAGCAAGAAAGAGGCCCTACGATGACTAAGTCTGTCTGCAGTCAGGCTTGCAGAAGAGAAGCCCAAGGAAGACAGGAGGGGAGGGGAGCAAAGATGATTGTTGAGGGTTTGTGACCAAGATTTAAAAAGGAAAAGCATAGAAGCCATCCCAGAACTGAGAAATGGCCAAGGAAGCTTAATAGTGGAGGGCCTTGGTGATATCTGTGCTAGTAGAGAGTGGAAGAGTATCAGTGAATTAAGCATGGGAGGTATGTGTAAACATCGCCCTCCTTTAATGATTCCTAGACCCACATTCTATCTGGAGAGAAGTTAATACATACACTTATTAAACTCATTGTGAGCCAGTACCTGGTCTTCTATATTCATTACCACTCTTCTTTACAACAACCCTAAAAAGCAGTTATTATCCCTAATTTACAGTTGAGGGCAATCGGGGGACCAAAGATTCAAAGTAACTAATGCAGTATAAATGTATATCCTATGCCTGGTACTTTTTCAAATGCTTTACTTTCACAACTCATTTCTTGCTCACAATGAGCCTGTGAATGAGGTTTTATTATTATTCTCATTGTTTATATAAGGAAACTGAGGCACAGAGTTTTTTTTTTTTTTTTGAGACTGAGTCTTGCTGTCGCCCAGGCTAGAGTGCAGTGGCACGATCTCGGCTCACTGCAGGCTCCGCCCCCCGGGGTTCACACCATTCTCCTGCCTCAGCCTCCCGAGTAGCTGGGACTACAGGCGCCTGCCACCTCGCCCGGCTAATTTTTTGTATTTTTAGTAGAGACGGGGTTTCACCGTGTTAGCCAGGGGCACAAAGTTCTTAAGTCAAAGCTGGTATTGCAAACAAGATATGCCTGCATCCCTTTTCCCATATGATACTTACACTAAAAGAAAACAAATTAATGCTAATCATCATGAATAAAAGTTCCTGATTCTAGAAACTAGAACATAATTGATAAGTTCTACCTATAAGAAAACTTGCAAATGCCCTCTGTACTCTATGTGTCTACCCTTCTTTCCCATGATGCTGTCCCTAGCCCCCAGGCTCCCACCCACATGCCCATTCACATAAACCCGGTGCACCAGGGCTAAGACTTGGTCCCCTCTCACAATGTGTCATTATCATGGTTGTCATGAAAGTTGATAAATTTTCACTGAATCCTGATGAAAGTTCCACTCTTATCCTCATTGTGCAATCTTCGGTTTTTGACAGGAACCAAAAATGGTCCGTAATGAATCTGTTCAAATGACAAAGATTATAATGGAAATAGACAGTGGCACAAAATTAATTTGTTCCTGTAACAGAGACAATGACAGAAACAAAGCTGGATTCAGAGCTATTTAGTTTTCACTGAAGAAACTACAGTCATCCCCCTATTCATGGGGTATATGTTCCAAAACCCCGAGTGGTTGCCTGAAACTGCCAATTGTTCTAAACCCTACGAATGCTATGTATTTTTCAAGAAGTCCTACCTTGTTTTACTGTTGTTTATGCTATTGCACTTCACAGACAATGCATTTTTTTTTACAAATTGAAGTTTTGTGGTAACCCGGCATCCAGCAAGTCTACTGGCACCATTTTTCCAACAGCATGTATTCACTTCATATCTCTGTCTCACGTTTTGTAAATACTTGTAATATTTCTAATTTTTTCATCATTATTGTATCTGTCATGGTACTCTGTGATCAGCGATCTTTGATGTTGCAATTTTTGGGGGCACCATAAGCCACTCACATATAAGACTATGACATTTATTGATAAATACTGTGTGTGTTCTGACTGTTCCATCAATCAGCTCTTTCCCAGTCTCTCTCCCTCTCTTCAGGCCTCCCTTAATACCTGAAACACAAAATATTGAAATTAGGCCAATTAATAACCCACAATGGCCTCTAAGTGTTCAAATAAAAGGTAAAGTTATACATCTCTCACTTTAAATCAAAAGCTAAAAATAATGAAGCTTCGTGAGGAAGGCATGTTGAAAGCTGAGATAAGCTGAAGGCTAGGCCTCTTGTGCTAAATGGTAACCAAGTTGTGAATGCAAAGAAAAGGTTCTTGAGAGAAATTAAAAGTGCTACTCCAGTGAATACATGAATGATAAGACAGTGAAACAGCCTTATTGCTCAGATGGAGAAAGTTCTAGTAATCTGGATAGAAGATCAAAAAAGCCACAACATTCCCTTCAGCAAAATCCTAATCCAGAGCAAGGCCCTAACTCTCTTCAGTTCTATGAGGGCTGAAAGAGGTGAGGAAGCTGTAGAAGAAAAGTGTGATGCTAGCAGAAGTTGTTTCATGAAGTCAAAAGAAAGAAGTCGTCTTCGTAACATAAAAGTGTCAGGTGAAACAGCAAGTGTTGACGTAGAAGCTGCAGCAAATTGTGCAGAAGATCTAGCTAAGATCATTAATGAAGGTGGATACACTAAACAACAGATTTTGTTTGTTTTCTTATTTTAAGTTCCAGAGTACATGTCAGAAAGTGCAGGTTTGTTACATAAGTAAATGTATGCCATGGTGGTTTGCTGCACCTATCAACTCATCACCTAGGTATTAAGTCCTGCATGCATTAGCTATTTTTCCTGATGCTCTCCCTTCCCCCAACCCCCGACAGGCCCTGGTGTGTGTTGTTCCCCTCTCTGTGTCCATGTGTTCTCATTGTTCAGCTCCCACTTATGAGTGAGAACATGTGGTGTTTGGTTTCCCGTTCCTGTGTTAGTTTTCTGAGGATGATGGTTTCCAGCTTCATCCGTATCCCTGAAAAGGACATGATCTCATTCCTTTTTATGGCTGCATAGTATTCCATGGTGTATATGTACCACATTTTCTTTCTCCAGTCTATCATTGATGGGCATTTGGGTTGATTCCATGTCTTTGCTATTGTGAATAGTGCTGCAGTAAACACACGTGTGCATGTATCTTCATAACAAAATGATTTATATTCCCTTGGGTATATACCCAGTAATGGGGTTGTTGGGTCAAATGGTATTTCTCGTTCTAGATCCTTGAGGAATCGCCACACTGTCTTCCACAATGGTTGAACTAATTTACATTCCCACCAACAGTGTAAAAGTGTTTCTATTTCTCCACAGCCTTGCCAGCATCTGTTGTTTCTTGACTTTTTAATAATCACCATTCTGACTGGCATGAGATGGTATCTCATTGTGGTTCTGATTTGCATTTCTCTAATGATCAGTGATGTTGAACTTTTTTTCATGTTGGTTGGCTGCATAAATGTCTTCTTTTGAGAAGTATCTGTTCATGTCCTTTGCCCCGTTTTTGATGGGGTTGTTTTCTTTTTATCTTGTAAATTTGTTTAAGTTTCTTGTAAATTCTGGATAGTAGACCTTTCTCAGATGGGCAGATTATAAAAATTTTCTCCCATTCTGTAGGTTTCCTGTTCACATTGATGATAGTTTCTTTTGCTGTGCAGAAGCTGTTTCGTTTAATTAGATCCCATTTGTCAATTTTTGCTTTTGTTGCAGTTGCTTTTGTCAATTTCATCATAAAATCTTTGCCCATGCCTATGTCCTGAATGGTATTGCCTTGAGTTTCTTCTAGGATTTTATGGTTTTGGGTTTTACATTCAAGTTTTTAATCTAGCTTAATTTTTGTATAAGGTGTAAGGAAGGGGTCCAGTTTCTGTTTTCTGCATATGGCTAGCCAGGTTTTCCCCACACTATTTATTAAATAGGAAATCCTTTCCCCTTCCTTGTTTTTGTCAGGTTTGTCAAAGATCAGATGGTTGTAGATGTGTGGCCTTATTTCTGAGATCTCTATTCTGTTCCATTGGTCTGCTTGTCTGTTCTGATACCAGTACCATGCTGTTTTGGTTACTGTAGCTTTGTAGTATAGTTTGAAGTGAGGTAGTGTGATGCCTCCAGCTTTGATCTTTTTGCTTAGGATTTTCTTGGCTATATGGGCTCTGTTTTGGTTCCATATGAATTTTAAAGTAGTTTTTCTTCTAATTTTGTGAAGAATGCCAATGGCAGTTTAATGAGAATAGCATTAAACCTATAAATTACTTTGAGAAATATGGCCATTTTCACAATATTGATTCTTCCTATCCATGAGGATGAAATGTTTTTCCATTTGTTTGTGTCCTTTCTGATTTCCTTGAGCAGTGGTTTGTAGTTCTCCTTGAAGATGTCCTTCACATCCCTTGTTAGCTGTTTGCCTAGGTATTTTATTCTCTTTGTAGCAATTGTGAATGGAAGTTCATTCATGATTTGGCTCTCTCCTTGTCTATTATTGGTGTATAGGAATGCTTGTGATTTTTGCACATCAATTTTGTATCTTAAGGAGCTTTTGGGCTGAGACAATGGGGTTTTCTAGATACAGGATTATGTTGAATGCAAACAGAGACAATGTGACTTCCTCTCTTCCTATTTGAGTACCCTTTATTTCTGTCTCTTACCTGATTGCCCTGGCCAGAACTTTCAATACTATGTTGAAGAGGAGTGGTGAGAGAGGGCATCCTTGTCTTGTGCCGGTTTTTCAAAGGGAATACTTCCAGTTTCTGCCCATTTAGTATGATCTTGGTTGTCCGTTTTTCATAACTGGCTCTTATTATTTTGAGATATGTTCTATCAATACCTAGTTTATTGAGAGCTTTTAACATGAAGGGATGTTAAATTTTATCAAAGGCCTTTTCTGCATCTATTGAGATAATTACGTGGTTTTTGTCATTAGTTCTGTTTATGTGATGGATTACGTTTATTGATTTGTGTATGTTGAAACAGCCTTGCATCCCAAGGATGAAGCTGATGTGACTGTTGTGGATAAGCTTTTTGATGTGCTGCTGGATTTGCTTTGCCATTATCTTATTGATTTTCACATCAATATTAATCAGGGATATTGGCCTGAAGTTTTCTTTTTTTGCATTAACAACAGACTTTTAATGGAAATGAAGCACTTCTATTGGAAGAAGATGTCATCTAGGACTTTCATAGCTAGAGAGGAGAAGTCAATCCCTGTCTTCAAAGACTCAGAAGATAGGCTAAACTCTCTCATTAGATGTCAATGCAGCTTGTGATTCTAAGTTGAAGCCAGTGCTCATCTACCATTCTGAAAATCCTAAGACCCTTAAGAATTATGCTAAATCCACTCTGTGATCTATAAATAGGGCAACAAAGCCTGAGTGACAGCACATTGCTTACAGCACAGATTATTGAATATTTTAAGCCCGATATGGAATCATTACTGCTCACTGGCAATGCACCTAGTCACCTAAGAGCTCTGATGAAGATGTACAAGGAGATTAATGTTGTTCTCACACCTGTTAACACAGCATCTATTCTGCAACCCATGGATCAAAGAGTATTTCAACTTGTATGTTTTATTATTTAATAAACACATTTCCTAAGGCTACACCTGCCATAAATAGTGATTCCTCTGATAAATCTGAGCAAAGTAAATTGGAAGCCTTCTGGAAAAGATTCACCATTTTAGATGCCATTAAGAACTTTGTGATTCATGGGAAAAGGTCAAAATATTAACAGTGGCTTAGAAGATGTTAACTGTAACCCTCATGGGTTATTTTGAGAGGATCAAGACTACAGTGGAGGAAGTCACTGCAGATGTGGTAGAAATAGCGAGAGAACTAGAATTAGAAGTGGACCCTGAAGATATGACTGAATTGCTGCAATCTCATGATAAAATTTGAATGAAAGAGGCCTTGCTTCTTATGGGTGAGCAAAGAAAGTGCTTCCTTGAGAGGGAATTTACTCCTGGTGAAGATGCTGTGAACAGTGTTGAAATGACAACAAAATATTTAAAACTTCACATAACCTAGTTGCTAAAGCAGTGGCAGAGTTTGAAAGGATTGACTCCAATTTTGAAACAAGTTCTTCTGTGGATAAAATGCTATTAACAGCACTACATACTACAGATAAATCCTTTGTGAAAGGAAGTTTTCGGTGGCAAAATTCATTGTTGTCTTATTTTCAGAAATTGCCACAGCCGTATCATCCTTCAGCAAACACCACCCTGGTCAGGCAGCAGCCATCAAGATGGAGGAGAGGCCCTCCAGCAGCCAAAAGATAGGACTTGCTGAAGGCTCAGATGATGGTTAGCATTTTTAGCAAAAAAGTCTTTTTAATTAAAATACCCCCTTTTAAAATGTAACGCTACTGCACACTTAATAGATTGAAGTACACGGCAAACATAACTTTTACATGCACTGGGAAACCAAAGAAAAATCTGTGAGTGGTTTTATTGCAATACTCATTTTATTGCAGTGGTTAGGAACAGAACTGGCAATATCTGCAAGGTATGCTTGCACACACACACCTATGATACAGTTTAATTAATAAATTAGGTATAGGAAGAGATTAACAACAACAATAATGAAATAGAACGTTATAACAATATACTGTAATAAAAGTTATGTGAATATGGTCTTTCTCTGTCTCAAAATATCTTATTGTACTGCACAGTACCCATGCTTCTTCTTGAGATAATATGAGATGATAAAATGCCTACGTGATGAGATGAAATGATGTGAATGATGCAAGCATCGTGACATAGCACTGGGCTACTACTGACCTTCTGATGGCACATCAGGAGGAGGAGCATCTCCTTCAGGTGATCCTGGATCCTGGAGTCGTGACAATGTCGATGATTGGATGTCAGGAGCAGTGTCGATGACTAATGAATGGATAGCATCTACAGCATGGAGATGCTAGACAAGGGGATGATTCAAGTCCTCGGTGGGACACAGCAGGATGGGGAGAGATTTCATCTCGCTATTCAAAATGGCTTGCAATTTAAAACTCATGAATTGTTTATTTTTGGAATTTTCTATTTAATATTTTCTGACTGCAATTGATGGCAGGTAACTGAAACCTCAGAAAGCGAAACCGCAGATAAGAGGGAGACTACAGCAAACACAGGTGTTTTGGAAAAGACAGGTCTACTCTTACAGTGACGCAATCTCCTTCCCTTATCCAATAAATCCTGGAGATATAGGTGAAACCATCAACAAAGTCCAGTGTGAAAGATGACAAATATACAAGCAAAAGTTTGGATATATTTACACAGTGAATGAAAGACGTTGGACTCTTATTTGACCTGCCTCTTAAGAGAGTTATTCTGAATGTTCATTTGCTCTCACAGGTTCACAGAAACCAAGTCTTATCTTCTAAGAATAAGAACACATCTGCTGGGCGCAGTGGCTCACGCCTGTAATCCCAACACTTTGGGAGGCCGAGGCGGGTGGATCACAAGGTCAGGAGTTCAAGACCAGCCTGGCCAAGATGGTGAAATGCCATCTCTACTAAAAATACAAAAAAATTAGCTGAGTGTGGTGGTGGGCCCCTGTAATCCCAGCTACTTGTGAGGCTGAGGCAGAGAATGACTTGAACCCAGGAGACAGAGGTTGCAGTGAACCAAGATCATGCCACTGCACTCCAGCTGGGACACAGAGCAAGACTCCGTCTCAAAAAAAAAAAAAAAAAAAAAGAACACATCACTGTTTCAAATAAAGACCAACTTTCTCATCCTAGGCTTATTAGAGCAATTGCTTTATCCTAGATGAGACAGCATTTTAATAATGATTGAATTAATTTTATATAGAGTGGGCAGGTATTATTCCAAAAGGAAAGGAGAAAGCAAATTTCAGTTTCCAAATGTTGACACAAAGGACAGTCTTGTCTCCCATTTAATTAAACTTTTAAACAGATACTTAAAATATTCTGACCAGCAACTCCAGCATCTTTGCATTCTGCTATCAGCTGGTATATTTTCACTGTTGCCCTGCCTAAGCTTTGATTCAGGCTGAAGATTTCTAGTGTTCTGTTTTCTTGTCATTTAATGTTTGCTTTTCTAACTACATTGTCTTCTTCAGCATCCTGTTATTTGCTGAGCTCTTGAACTTACTTTGTCTTAAATTAACCCCCAACCATCTGAGAAAATATAGCATGTTCTTAAAATGCAAAGCCACAGTAAAGAGTACTGCAGTACTGATGTTAGGCAGGTGGCTGGGAAAGCCAGCAATGACAAAGAATAGGAAAACCAATTTGGATACAAATAAGAGAAAGCAACACCTGAGCCCTTTACCTAATCATCAGACTCGCTGCAACAGCTCCCTAGAGGCTGTTTACTCTGTTCTGTCAGTTCCCTTGTTCTTTGCTGAAACATCCTGACTTTCTTCTGAAGTTTACAACCAACTTACAATGTCAGTAGTGTCCCCATCTTACACGTGAGAAATCAGGCTCAGGAAAGCAGCTTTCCCAAGGTCATACAGTCAGTGAAGGGAATGATC
>NW_026652286.1:5385860-5491011 GCF_009828535.3 Hylobates moloch | reverse complement strand
TGCAGGTCTGTTTTACTAGACCGCACCCTGAAGATGCAGGTCTGTTTTACTAGACCGCACCCTGAAGATGCAGGTCTGTTGTACTCTACCAAACTGTCTCCCAAATTAAAATAAAAAATCTAATATTTCTTCAAGTGATGGAAGATGTTCAACTCCATGATCAAGATGTTTTGTGGCAAAAGGTAACTTTTGGTACTAAACCAGCAAGAATGAAAGCCCCAGCTAAATCAATCAATCTGGATTATCTCATTCTGTCTGTGCTAGTGCCTTGCCTTTGAGATAAATACAGATAAATAAATATATGGATTCAGATATAGATATGGATATACAGATACAGCCATACAATGTATTAGAGAATATCAAATTTCAGCTCTTTTTTTTCCTTTTAAACAGTCTTTAGTAACTTATCTTTGATATAATGGATAAAAGCAGAAATGACATATTTGTCAACATCTTGTAAAAGAATTATGGGGAAAACACACAGCTTTTTTTTTTTTTTTTTACAAAGAAATGAAGTATGGGCAGTAATCTCCTGTCCCTCTGAACCCAGGCAGTCAATGTTTCATGGACTTTTACCTGACTGATTCTAAGGAAAGCAGTTCCCATAACTCCAGAATTACTTTGCAAAATCACTCCCTGTGACCTCAGCGCTATTGCCAGTAACCCACAGATTCTGCCTCCAATATCTCTCCTTTTGACTCTTCACATCACAAAGCCTTGAAATTGTTTTAATGTTCAGCTGTCATTGTGACTTTTGAAACCAACTTATTTCCTTTGTATAAATGAAGGTCAAATGTATCTGAAATAGACAAGACGATAATAGTGTGTAGCTTCAAACTATATGTATTGTGTGATGAGAAGTAAAGCTTTGATTTTTATCTGGGCAGGGAACGGAGAGTTTTCACACTATGAATGAAGCAACACCTATTTAGACTTTATTTCTATTAAAAAAAACTAAGATATCTTCTGTAGCCCACACATTAGTGTGTGTGTAATAGTCAAGCAAGTTACCAAGCTGCTCTCACAGAAGTAGCATGCCAGAGTGAGCACAAGAAGTAATCAGGGAGTGATGGTATGTGTTTAGTAATAAGAAGAAAAACTGTGTTAGTCCCTAGGTTTCTTTTCACTGGCCAAAAGCCAAGACAGTCTGTTATGATATAATCCCCTCTCTTTACCTTCTTCTCTCTACTCACCTTTTGCCCTTACGGTCCCAGACCTTCCAAAGCAGCTGTAGCAAGAAGGCTCAATGAACCACAGCATGGTTGTACCCTTTGAGGTCCAATATCACATAGGATGGGAAAAGAAGCAAGTAGGGCTAGTTAATAAAGAATTCATACTTTTAAAATTCAAACTTCGAATAATTACACAGAGACAAAGAACCATCTGCAACCAGATTAACTACCCTATTAGAAAGAAAATGACCAAGTCCAGTGAGAATTGTCACTAACCAACAGTAAGATGCAAAACGGGCACAAAGAAAAGGACTCCTAGGATCAGGCTGATAAAAGAAAAGGATTTAAATTGGAAGTAGGACATGGAGTTTCTCCTCAGCTACAGCTGTCAGAGGACTTCATTGGAACACAGCAGTTCAATGCAAAATCACATTTGTGGTCACACAGTAATTATACAGGTGTTTCTATTTGTTCTTAAGCTAACTTTAAACAGTAAATTATATAACACAGAAACGTTAAGAATAGTTTGGGCAAGCATGAGAATCCTCCCCTGGGGTGAGGTCAACCTTAACCTTGGTATCTTCTCCACAAGGATATAGCTACTTCTGAGTTTCACTGAGTCACATCCTCCTGCTAAATTGTAAATACAAATTCCCCACACCCACTAAAACCCTTACAACTATTATCTCTACCTCTAATTGCCAATCCTTTTCCTAAGAAACCAAAGAATAAGATGGAAGTAAACAAACACAAGGAATTCTGATTAGACTTTGATCAAATAAAACCCCAATGAATATTCCTAAGAAAAGTGACAAGAGGCTGGGTGTGGTGGCTCACACCTGTAATTCCAACACTTTGGGAGGCCAAGGTGGGGGGATCACCTGAGGTCAGGAGTTTGAGACCAACCTGTTCAACATGGCGAAACCCCATCGCTACTAAAAAAAATACAAAAATTAGCCAGGTGTGGTGGCATGCACCTGTAATCCCAGCTACTCAGGAGGCTGAGGCAGGAGAATGGCTTGAACCCAGGAGTCGGAGGTTGCAGTGAGACAAGATTGCGCCACTGCGCTCCAGCCTAGACAACTAGAGCAAGACTCTTTCTCAGAAAAAAAAAAAAAGAAAAAGAAAGAAAGGTGACCAAATAAACCCAATTTATATTGACAAGCAAAATCCTGCTGTCGAGAGTGGATAGACAAGGTCACCAGTAACTCTGTAAGCCAGTGCCTTAATACAAATCTGTTCTACTTGGTGTCACTTTAGAATGTAGCTCAATGTCTAGAATTCAAAAGATTCTCCATTATTATTTGTTGTATAAATTAAAAATAGCTAATTTTATCTTTCTGACCTCAATTCTCTGAAAAATGTTGAGCAGCTAGGGGTTTTGTAACATTTTATTTAGTAATTAGCCGTATTTTTTTAAGGCCTTTCTACTGAATCCCAATAGATTAAAAAAGTGGAGGCTGTAAGGAATAAAAAGACTGAGAACTCACTCCCTAAGCCATGTCTTGTTCTCAGGGCACATCCAAAGAACACTAGGATTCCAGGGACAATGATCTTATAGGTCCTCCTTCTTGGTTCTCACAACCATGTTTCTGTGACATCCACTACAAGACAGAATGCTAACCTGGTGCCTAGAAAAAAATCCCCTTGCCTTATGCAGGAAAAATATAGTTTGACTTGGAGCATGGGAATATAAAGGTATTCTTCAACCTGAGACTCTTCTCACTCACTCCCACCTGACTTCCTTGGCCTATAAGACAAATACCTGTCCAGTATCAGCCTTATGATAAATTCAGCAAAGCTGCAATATCATCAATTGGATTCCTGTGGGTGTGTAATTGCTCAAAGGTGATTTAGGGTCCCAGATATTGATAATGGTTGCAATCAAACTTTCATTTCAGATGAAGATTCCAACATGCAGCCAAAGCTAAGCTCAAAGAGTAAAATTACCTTATTAAGAAAAGGTCCACTTTGGGAGGCCAAGGTGGGCAGATCACGAGGTCAGGAGATCAAGATCATCCTGGCTAATATGGTGACAACCCATCTCTACTAAAAATACAAAAAAAAAAAAAAAAATTAGCCAGGCATATTGGCAGGCGCCTGTAGTTCCAGCTACTCAGGAGGCTGAGGCAGGAGAATGACATGAAACCAGGAGGCGGAGCTTATAGTGAGCAGAGATCGTGCCACTGCACTCCAGCCTGGGCGACAGAGCAAGACTCCATCCCCCACACCCGGCTCCCCCCAAAAAAGAAAAGAAAAGGTCAAAGCAGAGAACTTGGAGCTAAGATATGCATGTAGCATGGCTGAGGGTAGAGGCTGGGGGAGAGAGAAACGTGAAATGTACAAGTAGAGGAAAAGAATAAGCCCTTCCTCATTTGGAGGCTGGGATCTGATTTCTAGAAAAGATGTAAATGCATGAGATTCTAAGACTCAACAAAATCCCTATTGTTAGTATCTGAATAATATTATTAATAATAGCTAACAATTATTGACCCCTTGCTAAGTGCTAAGCACAGTCTTGAGTGCCTAATTCTATTATCACAGTAACCATATGAGCTCAGCACATTTTGTTACCTCCATTTTCTGAAGAAAAAGTAAGCTCAGGCTGGTTAAGAAATAAGCTCAAGGTCATGCAGCTAATCAGTAGTAAAACCAGTATTCAAACTCAGGCCTGTCTAACGTGCGTGCTCACTCACATAACTCCTCCACCCTGGTTCTCTCTGGAATCCAATTTGGGTAACAAAGACGACCTGCAGAATGTTAGTATCTCTGTTCCTGACACCAATCCCCCTGAAATCAGGTAACTCTGCCTCTTTTTGCCTCCGATCTTCTGTCAGAAACAGGTACAACAGCTTCTCAAAAGCCTGGAAAGTCAATTCATGTTCTATGGTCTCTCATTAATTTTCTACTTTCTTAGTTTTGTCAAGCAGAGAACCACCCAGGATTTTCTATTAATAAGGATTTAAAATGTTGTAAATGCTGAGCACTTAGATGCTCATTCAGAAAATAAAAAATATCAACGCCGCATAAACATAGCACAGAGTAGGATAGGAAAAAATGCAACTTGGGTTGAACTCTTAGTTCTGACATGTAAGCTGGACATCTTGGGAAAATTACCTAAATACTTTAAAACTCAGTCTTTTTATCTCAATAGAGGGACAGTATTGCTAGCCTGTGTACATTTCCAGAGAAAGTTTTATATGATGAGTCAATAATTAGTATAACATTGGACTTCCCAACAGAAACACTGGGAGCTAAAAGAAAGAATGAAGTAATTCTTCAAACTCAAGAAAAAATAATTTCCAACTTAGAATTACATATCTAGCCATATTATCAACTAAGTGTGGATATTATGAGGATATTTCTTGACATGGACATTCTCAAAAATGTGCTTTCTGTGCTCCATTCTTCAGGAAATTACTGGAGGCCACACTTCACCAAACCGAGAAAGTAAACCAGCAAAAGGAATATGTGGAATTAATAAAAGAGGGCAGATCCCAGTGTGACAGCTGGGGAGAAGATTGGTCTGAAGGTTTGGGAAAAAATCCTTCCAGAAATAAGACTAAAACTAATTCTCCATGTATTTGAACATATTCAGAGGAGATTCTCTCAATGGGAGAAGTGTATGGGATGAGTTAACTACATAGTCATAGAAAACGACTGGATTCGACGAGGTAACCAAAAAAGACAATTACTAAGTTCAAGGGAAAAAAAGTGTTAAGTAGGAAAGGAAAATAAGTCATGTATATGTCTCAACTGTAAATTTAATTTACATATTCATGGCATTGTTGTATTGATGTGTTCTCACACTGCTAATAAAGACATACCTGAGACTGGGTAATTTATTTAAAAAAAATAGAGGTTTAATTGACTCAAAGTTCCACATGGCTGGGGAGGCCTCACAATCATGATGGACGGTGAATGAGAAGCAAAGTCACATCTTACGTGGCAGCAGGCAAGACAGCTTGTGCAGGGGAATTCCCATTTATATAACCATCAGATCTCATGAGACTTACTCACTACCATGAGAACAGTATGGGGGAAACTGCTCCCATGATTCAATTATCTCCACCTGGCCCCACCCTTGACATGTGGGATTATTACAACTCAAGGTGAGATTTCAGTGGGGACACAGCCAAATCATATCAACTGTAAATACTGAATAGTGATGGCTCAATATAAACACTGAAGAGCACAATTTTGATAGTACATATTGAGGAGGATGCAGAGATAAGAGATGTGGATGTACCTGTGATGTGGCAATGGTCAAAGAGAGTTAAACCCATAGACCATATCTAAAAGTAGAATATCAAGAAATTGCAATAAAACAAGTTATTAAAGATATGAAAGTGCTAAAAGAATCAGCTAAAACAGTTGAAATCGGTTGCCTCTGGGGAATAGGAAATGAAATAAGGGCTTAAAGGATTATTGTTTTTAATAACAAGAATAGTAAAACCATTTGCCTCTTTAAGCCACGGGCATGTACAATTCTGACTTTTTTAAAAATGCAAACAAATATAAAAGCCAAGGGAGACAAAAGAGATCAGAGTTGAACCGCGAAGGTTTGTCTTTGTATTCCCAGTGTCTGCCTCATAATGTATACTCATCCGATTTTCATTCAACAATAATTTATTGAGCATTCTTTTTTCCCTTGATGGCAGAGCCAGTGTTTAAGAGCCCAGGTTCTGGAATGAGACTCTCTGATTACATTTGCCTGCCCATGTACCAAATCAAGAAAGCATGAACCTAGATGAGCGTCAAGTGACAAAGTCAACACAACTCTCGGGAGGATCACTAGTCAAGACAACACTAGTACACACAGAGATAGTTAAGAGTTTTATTCAATAAATATTTACTTCACCCTTAATAAGTCTCCCCCTCTTCTTCCCTCTGCCTCGTCCTCCTTATCATCACCATCATGGCCAAAAAAAAAAAGGATTAAGCAATTACTCTGTGCCAGATACTGTATCAAAAGCTTTACAGAAATAATGCCATTTAATCATCACAATAACCTCAAAATAAGAGCTTTATTACCTTCATGTCACAGATGAGGATACTGAGGCATAGAGAAGTTAACCAGTACAATATCACACATCTAGTAGGTAACAAGCTAGCATCCATATCAAGTAATCAGATAGTCTCATTCCAGAGCCTGGGCTCTTAAACACTGGCTCTACCATCAAGCGAAAAAAGAATGCTCAATAAATTATTGTTGAATGAAAATCGGATGAGTATACATTATGAGACAGACACTGGGAATACAAAGACAAAAAATAAATACAGTCTCTGAAATCAGGAAGGGCGCAGTCTAATAGTTTAAAAGCAGAACTCTGAGGTCAAGTATGTTCAATACTCTGAGGCCAAGTATCTTCACTATCGAGTGAAGTTACCTGACAGGTTTTTTTTAAATCTCTGTCACAGATCTCGCTGTTAGCCTTGCCACATCTGTTTGTAGTCATTGTATTCACAGTTTGTGCCCTGTCAGAGAGGTCATCTATTCTTTCATTTTGTAAGTAGGAAAACTGAGACCCACGTGGATTTTATAACTTCCTGAAGAGCAAACAAAGCCAAAACCAACATCAGAATTAAGTCCCTTGACTCCCACTCTGGTGCTCATTTTTACTAAGTCACTAAACACTGAACAGTGATGGTCAGAAAAGCTTAAATAATAAGCTCTTACTAAGAACTAACTTGTTCTTACTAAGTCAGAGGAGCTTAAGTAACAAGTCCCAGTAATTCACATTTACCCACTACCCACAGAGCTGGTAGCATCATTATTAGCCACTAACGATGGAGACTCACTGTAAAAGAACAGGAGAAATGGATTTAAGCAGGTGACAATCCAAGGACATTTTTAAATAAATGATGAAAACCTTTAAAGTAATGGAGGCCATATTTATTCTGCTGCTCAGGTTGATTATAGGAATCTATATATATTTAATTTCACCCATCTCTACCAAGAACCATAATGCAAACTTTAATCAGAATTTTCCCTAACATTTGAAAGGCAATTATAAAATCATATTAACATTTATCTTACACAACTTCTTTAAAAGTCTCAATTGTTTAGCATGGCTGTTAAATCATTAAGCAAGCACACTATGTGATATCATAAACAGAGCTGGTCTGAATTCACTATTTGCTTATCTAAAACATTTTCCCAGAGTTGGATTAAAGAAATTACCTAATTAGCATACAAGAGCCAGACACAATTCTCTGATTGATCTGTCGTCTTGCTAAGAATATGATCTCACTACGCTGGTCAAGTCAGTCATCAAATACCTTGAATGAAACCGAATTATCTTTATCAAATATAATTTTTATTTAAACCCTTCAGACATTTTCAGCAGTATAATGAGAGAAGTAACAACATATGTGAAAAGAGTCAAAGAAATGACCTTTCACTACAATAAATAGTAGTTAAATTATAGAAATCTATAAATAAAATGGTAGAAGGCATCTTCACTGCAGCCTCTGCCAAAATTTAAGAAAGGATTTCATGTTGCTTTCTCTTTGCCCATTATTATAAATGATTGAGGTTTCTTTCAGGATCTCGTTGGCCTTCCAAAGAGGAAGCTATACCTAAAGACTAGATTCCTAATTCTTCCCAGGCATCCAGGCTAAAATCACTGGAGTCATTTTTATCTTTAATCTACCCCCTCTATCCCTTTGACATTAATGATTGATTTCATTTGTCAAATCTCTTCCTTTCTGTGCTCCACTACCATTTCCTTAGTCCAGGTCTTCATCACTTCTCATTTAGTATAACTTGACCATGTCGTAAATTGTCTTCCTCTAAGCTTGTCTTACCTGAAAATTCATGTTTGATATTAAAGCCACAAATAAGGTCCCAATGCTTCTCTGAAGTCAAAATTTTTAGGCTTGCATTCAGTGCCATCTCTCATTTGCCCACTTCCACCAAGCTTTCTTCCCACTAAATCCTCTATTGCAATAGAATGCAAATTATATGGTGAATATTTGGTGCTGTTTGTTTCCTACAAAATCTCTAATGCCTAACACGATATCTCAGTACTTAAATATTCAGTAAATATTTGTTGAATGTGGCCTCCTCTCCCCTTAAAGAAGCTATTGCACAATTACACTCTGCTTTGAAAGCTCTGGACTCCAATTATACTGATCAGTATCAGCTATACTGACAAAAAAAAAAAAGAACTGAATTAAGACCAGCTCTGTTTACGATATCACACAGTGAATTTGCTTAATGATTTAAGAGCCATGCTAAACAATCGAGCCTTCTAAAGAACCCGTGTAAGATGAATGTTAATATAGTCTTATAATTGCCTTTCAAATGTTAGGGAAAATGCTGATTAAAGTTTGCATTATGGTTCTTGGAAGAGATGGATGGAAATTAAATATATATTCATAAATGTTTTAATATCATAAACCACATCCCAGCAATCAATTTCAGCAGCAGAATAAATATGGCCTCCATTACATTAAAGGTTTTCATCATTTATTTAAAAATGTTTTTGGAATGTCACCTGCTCAAATCCATTTATCCTGTAATCTTTCAAAATTCTGTTCAAGCAATGCTTCCTCTGAGTATTGCCGACACCCCTAGTCATTATTACTGTCTCATTTGTTTGCACATAACTTTGCTTATCTCTTTAATACTGTACTTTTTATTATGGTAAAATATATAAAACATAAAATTTCTCATTTTAACCATTTTAAGTGTGCAGTTCAGTAGCATTAAGTACATCCATATTGTACGATCATTACCACCATCCCTTTCCAGAACTTTTCACCATATCAAACTGAAGCTCCGTACCCATTAAACAATAACTTCCCATTTATCCCTCTCCCAGCCCTTGCTGCCTACCATTCCTTCTGTCTCTATGAATTTGATCACAATAGGTACCTCATAGAATTGAATCATACAATATTTGTCCTTTGTGTCTGGCTTATTTCACATAGCATAATGTTGTTAAGGTTCATCCACGTTGTAGCACATTAGGTTTCCACATTTTTTCTCTACGAGTTTTATAGCTTAACATTTATATTTAGGTATTTGATTCATTTTGAGTTTATTTTTGTATACAGCATAAGATAAGGGTACAAATTCATTCTTTTGCGTGTGAATAACCAGTTTTTTAGTGCCATTTGTTGAAAAGACTGACCTTTCCCCCCATTGAATGATCTTAGAATCCTGTTGAAAATCATTTGACCACATATGTGAGGGTTTGTTTCTGGGTTCTTTATTCTATTCAGTTGGTCTATATGTCTCTCTTTGCACCAATTCCACACTACTTTTGTACTAAGTTTGGAAGTCAGGAAGAATGAATCCTCCAAATTTGTTATTTTTTTTCAAGATTGTTATGGCTATTCAGGAGTCTCCTGAGATTCCATATGAATTTTAGGATAGATTTTTTTATTTCTGTAAAAAATATGTCATTGTAATTTTGATAGGGATGAATCTACATATCTCTTTGGAGGTGAAGAATTGATAAATCTTAACAATATAAAGTTTTCTAATCCATAAACACAGAATGCCTTTCAATGCAGTTGTGTCTTCTTTAAATTCTTTCAGCAATGTTTATTTTGTTTTTGGTGTATAAGCCCTTTCCCTCCTTGGCTAAATTTATTCCTAAATACTTTTAAAACTTTATTGTAATGAAATTTTCTTAATTTCCTTTTCAGACTGTTCATTGTTAGTACATAGAAATGCAACTGATTTTTGTGTGTTGATTTTAAATCCTGAAACTTTGCTGAATTCATTAGGTTTTCTCTGGAATCTTTAGGGCAATATTGCACTTATAATTTATTCTATCTTATAGTTTTGTTACTGTGTCTTCCTTTCTCTTCCAGGTTTTAAGTTACTTGAGGGTACAAGTCATCTTTCTTTATAGCACCTACCCTACTGTTTTGTGTATAAAAGATACGAATAACTTTAATGTATAAGTTAGTATTTATTTTAAAAGAATATCTACAATGCTGAGTTGCAGCACTATCCTGAGAAGGGACATTCCAGGAACTGACCAGCAGGAGGAGCCACTGCAGGTCCTTTTCGCTTACAAACCCTCTGGTCCCCAGATGACATTAATTAAGGACAGAGAATGGGGAGAAAAAAGGAAAGATTAACATTTATTGAAAATCTCCTCCCTTCCAGATACAATGCTCATTCATACTCACAGTTTTCTGATGAGGCAGGTGTTACTCTAGCAATTTCCCCAGTGAGACAGCAGAGTTTTAGAGAACTTGATTGATATTACACATCTAGGAAGTAGAGAAGCCAGAATTCTATGGAGGAATTATTAGGCAAGGAGAATCTTTGTGAGTTGGAAGAATAGAAGGAGGTAGAGAAGATGGCAAATCAGCACTAGATACATTTCCACGAAGTCTTAGAAGAGAAAAGGGTAGCTAACCAACCCCTTCTTCAGTCCCCAGTCCCCAACCCCCAAGATTAGAAATGTGTGATTCTGAGTTGGGAACAGGAGAGGAATCTGAGATATGTTTAGAGGTTCTGATAGTACAAAATCACTTCCTCTTACTATATTGTGCTGCGCCTAGGCATAAAGTATTTATGAGTGGAGTAAAGTTTGCATCACCCTGTGCATTGAAGCAGGATCTGAGAAACATCCCCCTACATGCTATGTCAAACTAAGTGATGAAGAAAAGTTTCTCAAAACTTCTATCATATCGAGAATTTAAGTTACTCTGCACCTATGGAGCCCTGCAAATTATGAGTCAATACATTCAAATCCATGATATGTCTGACTTTGAGGTCTGTTTTTACTTCATCACACAGATTTAAGACTCATTATTTCCCGTAAATGTTTCCTTCCCATCCATCAAGATACGTTATCCTCAAGACACTTCCAACATGACCAGAATCAACTGTACTGAATCATGTATTATTGAACCTTGCAAAACTATTTTAGCATTCTCCCAGAAGTATTTCTGTTTTCTCTTTGTCTGCCTACTTTTTCTTGACCATTTAACAGCAACTTCGAAGAAAAAGTACTAGGTAAAAACATTCATTTTATAGCACCCTGCTACTACTGCTATTTAATAAATAGTAAATAGTAAGCCTATAATTGCTAAATGTGGGCAACAGCTGCTACTATGGCTTATAGATCTTCTCTATGAAAAGATTTCATTATATTTGTACAATTCTGGGATGACACTGCTGATTTTTTGCAGTTATGAAATGAATAATCACAGAAGAAAATTAACTGACAGTAACATATTCTGAAGAACACTTGTCTATTGCCTGGTCTTGTTTTAGTTTAGATTCAAAATCACATTTGCAATGTATATACTTTCCTTTTTACTCATTTTCATGGTCCTGTTTTCCTTCAAACATTTGCTTGGGATGGATAGGGGTGTGTGTGTGTGTGTGTGTGTGTGTGTGTGTGTGTGTGTGTGTGTGTATTACATGTATGGCCATGCCCCATGTGGAGATGGAGGAAAAAAAGGAATGAAATAGTTGATCTGTTTCCTAATATAATCTAAAATACCTGCTGTTTGTGATCCTAAAGGTACAGATAAAATGAATTTCAGTAAACATTACGTGTCCCATTATATTTGTCAATAACAGGAGTCCCTTACATCCAAAGCCAGACCCTCAACAATAAGACTTAGGAAAACAAAATTCTATTATAACTTGCGACAAAACCGTTTCAACATCCTGCAAGCTTTGTAAGTTTCAGAAGTTTCTCCTTAAACTACTTTCTTATCTTTGATATTTTTTAAGTCCTGACATTTAAAAGATAACTGCGCACGAATTTTACTCATTTTCCTACAAAAATGATTCTTTCTTGTCATGAAAATTGCCAAGGGAGAATTTACAAAGTAACTTTACATACAAAAAAAGAGTTCTTGATTTTCAGGACAGAAACTGGATTTGTACTGTGTCTTGTCAGTCCTGGAGGTCCCAAAACAACTTCAGAAAGACTGAGCTCTCTATTTTGCCTTTTACATTAATAACAGATTCATTAGCTAAATTTGGGTTACAGAAGTAGGAACAGTTGATGAAATAGTAAGAATGTGGCACAATTTTCAAAACCTGGTGGAGGATGTGGCTGTGTCTTTAGAAGGCTCTGCTGAGACTCTGCCCTGGAAATCATGGAACCCTAACAAGGGAGTTTGGCAGAAACTGATATCTCAGAGACTCCTTGTACTTGTTTCAAAAGAGTGGTACTCTCACTTCAAATAACAGAAAAGGACAGCACAGAGGCACTGAGGCAACTGCCAGGGGTTCTGCAGGACTCTGTTTGAGCTCTTCCTTCCTTTGGATTCTAGCTTCAGAGGGATTCATGCAGTTCCCTGGTGTTAGGGAAACTTTGTTTCACAGCACTAAAGTCGACAGGGGAGCAGGGTAGGGAACGTGAAGACTGTCACAACAGAGGAGGATCACTGGTCTACAGTGGAGCAGTTGACAGAGCTGTGTGCCAGTTCTTAGCTGCCTCAACCTTTATCTCAGAAACCACAACTCTCAGATTAGATGGTGGTGGATCTCTTCCGGCCTGTGTGATCACCTCTGGTTTATGGCTGTCTTCTGGTTTGTGTTTCTGGTTCATTCTCCTTGATTGGCAACCATAGACCAAGGATGGTCACTCAAAATTGAAAACAGAAAACGCAGAAAAATAGGATAGCTTAGTTCATTTGTAGATAGTGCTGCTGAGGCTAAAGTTAGAGACTGGATTCTCAAATTAGGCCAATCAACAGTATCTTAATATACAAGGACACCAACATTGTGTATCACAGAATCTGGCAAAGAATGAGTTGGGGGGAGAGAGAGAAATGAACTAAACAGATCGATTATTGAAAAATTGACTTTCTTCTTTTGAAAACAGGTATCTGTTAATCTTAGGGGAGGCAGGTGTTCTCATTAACTCATACTTGCACTGAATAACAGACTAAAAATCAATCCACATGACCAAAAGAGAAAGAGATGGGACTAGCATAAATGTCAAAAGATAAAAAGCATCTTGTTGTTCACAGTAAAAGAACTTTGTCTGAGCACTTAAAAGGGCCCTTGACATCATCAAAGCAAAATGTTCACTCATTGTTTCCATATGTTATTCTGCTCTCCAAGCCTGTTTTGTATTTTTTTATTTTTCCTTTTTTAACTTTCTAAAATCATGAGGCCTTTTGTCTAAACAACATGTTCAATTCAGAATAAATCCATGAATCAAGAGAGTGTGAGCCTGTGAGAGATACCATGTCCTGCTTCGGACAGGCTACCCTGCCTCCTGGGGCTCCTGGCCTCGAATTGTGGAATATCCATGGCAGTGATGACACACAGCTGATGACCTCATATGGACATGGCCAGATGGTAAAAGATTTACCCGGAGGTTGAATTGGGACAAAGACCCAGCAGAACTTTGCTAGCCCCAGCTCTGCCCTCAGCTGCCCGGGTCTTCTACAGTCTAAATCTCAAAATCCTCATTTTTAAAATGGGTAATGGTGGTCTAGTTGGTTTCCACGTTCTATGTATCTATATTGAAGACCCGTAGAACTTGCAAAGCAACATTATTATTGATGATTTCAACCAAATCCTAAGCTATCATTTTTTAAAAAACAACATAAAATTCTGGGAAGACAAAGGACAACGCTAAACTGACACAAACCTCTTCTCTTCCAGGATCCCTTCTGTCCAAGAGATTTGAAATCATTGTTCTGATATAAGAAATTCAATGTCAAGAATACATCTGCCTTTGCACTCTGTCTGTCAAATTTAACAGGTTTTAATGCATTTATATTGGATTCTCTGCTCCTATGCCCCTCGGTGCAGTTACAATTGGAGTATTGATTGAGGCTTTCTGAAAATGAAAAGGAGGAAAAGAGACTTTTGTTCTCCCACTCCACAGCCATAAGTCCTGCCTTCACATTCAGCCCCCCTGCTTTTCCTCTGCCCATGGTCCAAGTACACATAAGGCATTTCCATCAGAGTAGGAAACTCATTTTTTTTTCTTGGCCTTAGATTTCTGAAAAATAAAAAGTTGTTTTCAAAAATGGAGGCAACATATACCCTGATAGGCTCGTCCTGATTCGAGACTGAAAGTATGCCTAACAAATGAAGGGACTTGGTGTGATTTAGTGAAATGCCAGCAGCAGAAACACAACTGTAAATTATTCTTTTCCAACCTGCTCTCTGAGGCTCAAATTGCTGTTTTGCTGTCTGCATCTTTAATGATGGTTGATGCATCCCCTGGGAAGGAAAGTACTGATCTTCTCTATCTTGATTTAGCAGCTGAGATGATTTTATGTATATATATATATATATATATATATATATAGCAGTCACCAAAGTCAATGAAGGCAAAAGGGAAGGAGAGTGAGAAAAAAAAAAAAAAAACTTGGTTCAACTTGCCATAAGTGGCAAATAATTTTCATATAAAAACACCTCTTTCAGTCATTATTTAATCTGCTTTGGATTTAAACAATAAAGAATTCTGGCAGTTATGACAGGGTTTTGGGTTTTTTTTTTGTTTTAAGACCACAGCAGTTCTATGGTTTTTGTATGAGACTTTGGATAGTGTCTAATTCTTGACCTTTCAAATCACAAATGAGTCACCTAATCTATCAAGGTCACACATCCTGGTAAATAAGCAGAGGTGGGAGTCAAGAAAGTCTTCCAGGGGAAAGGCATATGAGAACTGAAGAATGGGTAGAAATTAATCAGAGAAGGAGAAGCACCTGTTGTACTCTCTTCTTCTACAGAGATGTAGAGATGCTAAATATCATGGATCTTTCATAAATGAAGATACAGGACATTGCTAATCACATCTGTAGGTGAGAAAAGTTTGCAGGAAGAGAAAACATGTTTTACAAAGGAATTTTCCATCAAATCGCTGCCAAATGTTGAGCTAATGGACCAAATCTTAATAATAAAATTTAATAGGGATAAATGTATCCTACGTGTGTGTTCAAAAAACATTTTTTAAATACTCTTCTGTAGGGTAGGGTAAACATAGATCAACAGTAACACGTGTTCTAGGAGGCAATTAATCTTACTACATCAACAGATACAGAACTTTCTAAGGTGAGCATCCTGCTTTCTCGGCCCTGCTCTAATCAGATCATTCTTGGAATGACATGTTGTGTTCACTTCCTCATGAGACAATTTAAAGAGCACGCAGAGAAACTGAAACACAATCAAAGAAAGATGTAAACTTGAAGCGATAAAATGAAATAAAACATGGTGCTGGTGCTGCAAATACATACACATAGACTGTCTTAGCCAAGCACTTTCCTATTCCATGCCCACTCTATTTCCAGGGGTAGCAAATAGGTTTTAATTTGTTGCATGACAAGTATGGTCCGTTGGTTGTAATTTCCTAGAGTGATGTGACCAAGAGTCCTGAGACTATGCAAACTAGGCCAACAAATCAATTAGCAATGACTGTCACAGCCATGGGGGCAGGAGCAATGGCCTCTAGCCTAGATGTTGGCCATTTCTGCCTGGTGAGCTACATTCTTTGGCCAGTAGAAATCCAATTTTTGGCTTCGGGCTCACCTTCACCTCAGCCAAACAGTGGCCTCTTCACAAGAACTCTGGTAAATCCTTCTGGAAGGTAGCCAGGCCAAAATGAGACCATAAAGGCACGTTAACAAGCGAGACTGTAGGTGAATATTAAACCGTGTTGATCTCCTTCAGTGCCCTTCAGATGAATTAGAAGAAGCATGTCTGAGCTGGTGCCATATGTAAATTGTCTTTCTGAAGACAGTAGGGATTGAATTCTAATAAGTCTTCCTGGTCCTTGTGAATGTACCCAATGAAATCCAGCTTTAAAATACTAGGAATGTAACCTTTTTAAAAAGATAGGCAAGAAAAGGTCAGTCCTTTCATAGTCCCTATGGTACCCCCTTCTTTCAGGCCATTTATCCTGAGTCTTTAGCTAACAGACATCCCACAAAGTCAAAGTGGTTATCTTGGTGAGGCACTGGAGGGAAACATCATGGAATGGCACTGTGTCTGTGGGGTCCCAAAGGAAAGTGAACATTAAGGAGACTTCAGCTGTTGCTTAAAAAAAAAAAAAAAAAAAAAATCACAGTTAGGCCTGTTTGGTATTTTGGAGTGAGTCAGAAAACCAGGCTTTGAGTCCTGGTTTTGCCAGATAAGATCCTAAGGTCAAATTATTTAATCCTATTAGAAACTGAAACACAGAGAGATTAATATCACTGTCACTCATATAATGGGGTTGCTTTAGGGATTAAATGATGAATCCCCTTAAATTATTTTTGCTTCGTTTTAAAGTAATAAATGATAATTGTGAAAAATTTTTTTTTTTTTTGAGACAGAGTCTCGCTCTGTTGCCACGTTGCAGTTCAGTGGCAAGATCTCAACTCACTGCAACCTCTGCCTCCCGGGTTCAAGTGATTCTACTGCCTCAGCCTCCCAAGTAGCTGGGAGTACAGGTTCACGCCACCACACCCAGCTACTTTTTTGTATTTTTAGTAGAGACGGGGTTTCATCATGTTGGCCAGGATGGTCTTGATCTCTTGACCTTGTGATCCGCCCGCCTTGGCCTCCCAAAATGCTGGGACTACAGGCGTGAGCCACCCTGCCTGGCCAAAAATGTATTTTTTAAAAAGAGGAAGATACACAAAGAAAGAGAAGAAGAAATAGATCACTTCTAATCCTATGACTTAGAAATCACTGCCATGACCATTTTAGTCCATAACACTAATAACAGTGGAAGCACATAGTACACACACACACACACACACACACACGTGCACAGGCTACAATGAACGGGAAGATTTTATTTTGCTCCAGAGTCCTGGGATAAACAGAACCCAAAGTGGCTGAATGGCAAGAAATATCAATAGTGCTTTGTTTGGCCTAAAATTCTACTATGCGAGTAAAAACATTATACGTGAATTCATATATTTTATGAGACATTTAAATGCATTTTAAAGCATTTTGAGACAGAGTCTCACTCTGTGACCCAGGCTAGAGTGCAGTTGCATAATCATAGCTCACTGCTGCCTGGAACTCCTGAGCTCAAGAAATCCTCCTGCCTCTGCCTCCCAAAGCACTGGGATTACAGGTATGAGCCAACACCCCTAGCCTTCAAGCACTTTTTAATGTTAGCAAATGCACCACGTAACAGTGAGATGATATTTTTACTGATGATCCCTAGCCCTGATGAGAGGACACATAGATTGGAGGACATTATTGGACTATGGAAATAATTGCTATTATGCTACCAGCAATCACAAAAGCTTCTCAAGTGGTATATGCCCAAATGTATGTTCATTATTACTAGATAGACTTTGGACCCATACTACCAGCTGGTCTTCTATTTAGCTTATCACATGCTGTGTCACACATTGTATATTCTAAGTAATTTAAGTCATCTTCGAATATCCGCCTCTACTCCAGAGTCACACACTGATTTAGGCTTCCTGGATCTTAGTACTCTGAGAGTAAAAGGAGTACACGAAATGAAACTAAATAATGTCAGGTATGATCTGAAAAGAATGGGCCTAAGATACTCTTTCCCTATCCCGTCTTACTAAAGAAAACAGTAAACTACCCAACTACAGCAGACTCAGGGAAGAGGGAGTCACATTCATGTTTTAGATAAAACCCTTTTGTTTCTCCACTTAAAGCTCTTCTCTTGAAATTTTGTTCAATCATGTGTCCTTGAGAATGCCATTCTACTCCTTTACACACTGGCAACTTGCTCATCTTTGAATGGCAAGGTATCAGGGTGGGGAGCGGACTGGAAATGATATCTGAAACTCCCTCTAGAGGTTAATTAGGTCGGCAACATTCTTATTACCTGATTCTCTATTGCTGCAACCTACTTCAGTCCACAGATAACTTCCTTGAGAGTAGAGTCACATTGTCTGGCTGTCAAATAGGATCAATTAACCAATGAACTTATAATCATCCACAAGGAGTTACCTAATTAGGAATAAGAAATTAAGTTCAGTGTTGTTCCTTGGCACTAACCCTGACACTACTTCAAGAATAATAAACTCTTAAAAATCAAAGACAGGACTGACCATTTAAATTATG
The DNA here is from genome assembly GCF_009828535.3 of Hylobates moloch. Lineage (NCBI taxonomy): Eukaryota > Metazoa > Chordata > Mammalia > Primates > Hylobatidae > Hylobates > Hylobates moloch. The sequence continues at coordinate 5,472,840 of NW_026652286.1, read as the reverse complement.
TGAGCATTTACTCAACCCAACTGGCATTTAACAATAAGTGAGCATTTACCCAGCAAAATAACTACACACAATTGCCATCAATTTATGAAAACCTGTTTTAAATGGCAAATTTTAAAATTAGTGAAGTTGGTAGAGATGTTTCTTACACAGGCAGTAGGCACTACAGTCACTATGTTAGACATAAAATCCACATAGATAAAAGTGCTCTTGAGCAGTATGGCCATTTTCACGATATTGATTCTTCCAACCCATGAGCATGGAATGTTCTTCCATTTGTTTGTATCCTCTTTTATTTCATTGAGCAGTGGTTTGTAGTTCTCCTTGAAGAGGTCCTTCACATCCCTTGGAAGTTGGATTCCTAGGTATTTTATTCTCTTTGAAGCAATTGTGAATGGGAGTTCACTCATGATTTGGCTCTCTGTTTGTCTGTTATTGGTGTACAAGAATGCTTGTGATTTTTGTACATTAATTTTGTATCCTGAGACTTTGCTGAAGTTGCTAATCAGTTTAAGGAGATTTTGGGCTGAGACAATGGGGTTTTCTAGATATACAATCATGTCATCTGCAAACAGGGACAATTTGACTTCCTCTTTTCCTAATTGAATACCCTTTATTTCCTTCTCCTGCCTGATTGCTCCGGCCAGAACTTCCAGCACTATGTTGAAAAGGAGCGGTGAGAAAGGGCATCCCTGTCTTGTGCCAGTTTTCAGAGGGAATGCTTCCAGTTTTTGCCCATTCAGTATGATATTGGCTGTGGGTTTGTCATAGATAGCTCTTATTATTTTGAGATACGTCCCATCAATACCTAATTTATTGAGAGTTTTTAGCATGAAGGGTTGTTGAATTTTGTCAAAGGCCTTTTCTGCATCTATTGAGATAATCATGTGGTTTTTGTCTTTGGTTCTGTTTTGACCCAGCCATCCCATTACTGGGTATATACCCAAAGGACTATAAATCATGCTGCTATAAAGACACATGTACACGTATGTTTATTGCAGCACTATTCACAATAGCAAAGAGTTGGAACCAACCCAAATGTCCAACAACGATAGACTGGATTAAGAAAATGTGGCACATATACACCATGGAATACTATGCAGCCATAAAAAATGATGAGTTCGTGTCCTTTGTAGGGACATGGATGAAACTGGAAAACATCATTCTCAGTAAACTATCGCAAGGACAAAAAACCAAACACCGCATGTTCTCACTCATAGGTGGGAATTGAACAATGAGAACTCATGGACACAGGAAGGGGAACATCACACTCCGGGGACTGTTGTGGGGTGGGGGGAGGGGGGATGGACAGCATTAGGAGATACACCTAATGCTAAATGACGAGTTAATGGGTGCAGGAAATCAACATGGCACATGGATACATACGTAACAAACCTGCACATTGTGCACATGTACCCTAAAACCCTAAAGTATAATAAAAAAAAAAAAAAGATTAAAAATAACACAAATTTTAATTTTAAATGCAATTTGTATTTAATATTTTAAACACAATTTTAAATAAAATTGCATGTAAAGTACAAAAAAAAAAGTGCTCTTGAAAATCCCATAATTTTGTTCATAAATTATAAGAAATATTTTTACATATAATCATATGAATTTCTTTCATCATATTTTCTAACTCGCTATGAATATGTTGGTTTTTGTTTGCTTTATTTTTTGTGACCCTCGAAAATGTCAACAACAGATCACATGAATACTGATTTTCATGTCTTTAAAAAATCAAATCATTTATCCATATAATTAACTCTTTTTCATCTGTTATTCTGCAACATGTGCACATTGAATTGAATGATGTATGGAACCACCAATCCTGTTTAACTTGGCATTAAATCAATAAAGACTTTTAAATTGAATTGTATGAATTTGAATTTCAATGACAGACTAAAGGGAAAAGATATTTGGGGGTTTAGCCTGTAGACAAGTGTGGACTCATCCTCTCATTTAGCACTCTAAAGGAAAATCACAGGAAAGTGATCTGAATAATAACAAAATATTTACTTTTTATTCAGTTTCTACTATTAGCCAACCACTATATTAGGCCCTCACAAGAGCGTTTCAAGAATAGGTATTAATATCTTCATTTTTAGATGAGTTTATAGAAATTAACTAGTTTTGCTCAAGGCTTTGAAGCAAATAAATTGTACGCCATAATTTGAGCACAGAAGGGTAAAGTTCATGCTCTTTCCATCTGTCTAAAGAAAATCTGCCCTTTGAAAATGAAATTTGAGTTTCCCATATCTGATAAATAACTCTTATGTTTTCAACAAATGTGGCACTTGTCTCAGAGAATAAGTCATCATATGATTTATCCCAGAACACGACCCCATTTATAAAGAAGTATTTCTCCTCTTTGTTGGCACTTTTGGGACAGCTGAACTCATTCTGAAAACACTAAATCTGCAGGCTTTCCTTGCCCAGAATAATCATTCTTCAGGCTGGGAAGCACTCCTTGGTAAAGATCTAAGCAGTGGTTCTGAGAGTGTGATCACCAGCCAAACAGCATCAGCGGCAACAAGGAACTTATTAGAAATGCAAATTCTAGGGTCCAGCTGCAGACCTGCCAAATCAGAAATTCTGGATAGGGCCCAGCAATCTGTTATTTAACAAGCCCTTTATGTGGTTCCGTTCCACAGTCAACTTTGAGAAGAACCTACCACGTGTGTGGCACTCCTACAAGTCTCTGAGATCCTGAGACATCCTTCTGTATGTTCCATGCAAAGAGTATTTATTAGGCTGCTAAATGCAACTGATGGCAAAAGTGCCAAGTCTAAATTTGTTTTGCATGTTTATTCTTTCCTTAAACAGAGGGCTTTAATGTTATCAAAAGAATGAAAAACAAAGTATCCCTGTTTTACTCTAGGAGGATTGAGGAGATGGATCCAGAGTCGTGGATATCGGTGAACACAGACACAGATGCACTCATGCACACACATGAACACCCAGATGCACAAGCATGAAGGGAACTCTGTCTAGGTTCGGGGCAGGCCCGAAAGTTCCAAGAATCCTCATGTAGGGTTGGGAGCCCAAGGGCAGCGCTCAACTTCGGAAATACAGTGATATGTTACTAGAATAAAAACAGAAACATAGACCAATGAGACAGAATAGAAAGCCCAGAAATAAATCTAAATATATATGGTCAACTAATTTTTGGCAAGGGCATCAAGAAGACAGAATAGGCAAAGGATAGGCTTTTAAAAATTTAATCCTGGAAAAGCTGGCATTACATTCAAAAGAAGGAAATAAGGAAATTAGACCCTTATCTTACAACATACACAAAAATCAACTCAAAATGGATGAAAGCACGAAACATAAGACCTCAAACCATAAGACTTCCAGAAGAAAACATAGGGGGAAAGGGTTCTTGACACTGGCCTTGGAAATGATTTTTTTAATATCACACCAAAAGTTCATGTTAATAAAGTAAATAAATAAATAGATAAATAAATTGAACTGCATAAAGCTAAAGAGCTTATGTACAGCAAAGGAGACAACTGACAAAATGAAAGACAATCTACAGCTTGGGAAAAAATGTTTGCAAACCATATATTCAATAAGGGGCTAATATTGAAAATTTATAAAGAACTCATACAACTCAATAGCAAGAAAACATATAACCCAGTTAAAAAATGGGCAAAAGACCTGACTATTTCTCAAAAGATGATATAAAATTGGCCAGCAAGTCCATGAAAGATGGTCAACACCACTAATCATCAGAGAAATGCACATTAAAACCACAAGATCACCTCACACCTGTTGGAATGGCTGTTAACAAAGAGACAAGAGATAACAACTGTTGGCAAGGGTGTGCAAAAAGGGGAACCCTTGTACACTGTTAGTGGGAACGTAGATTGGTGCAGCCATTATGGAAAATGGTATGGAGGTTCCTAAAGAAACTAAAAATGGAGGTATCATATAACCCAGGAATTCCTTTTCTGTGTATATAGCCAAAGGAAATGAAATCACCACCTCTTGAAGATAACTGTGGTCCCGTTGTCATTGCACCATTGTTCATAATAGCCAAGATATGAAAACAAGCTAACTGTCCATTGATAGACAAATTGATAAAGAAACTGTGCCTCTGCCTTAAAAAAGGAAACTTTCCTGACATTTGTCACAACATAGATGAACTGGAGGACATTATACTAAGTAAAATAAACCAGACACAGAAAGAAAACATTGCATGATCTCACTTTTATGTGGAATCAAAAAAAATAAATAAATAAAAAAGCAGTCAAGTTTGTCTCTATCAAGAGATAGAGAATAAAACGGTGGTTACACAGTGTCTTAGTCGATTTTCTGTTGCTTTTCACAGAATACCTGAAACTTAGTAATTTATGAAGAAAATGAATTTATTTCTTACAATTATGGAGGTTAGGAAGTCCAAGGCCAAGGGGTCACTTACGGTGAAGGCCTTCTTGCTGGTGGGGACTCTGCAAAGTCTCGGCACTAGGCATCACATGGCAAGGGGGCTGAGTGTGCTAACTCAGGTCTCTCTTCCTCTTCTTATGAAGCCACTAGTCTCACTCATATGATAATCCATTAATACATTAACCCATGAGTTCATTAATTAATGAATGGATTATGAGGGCAGAGCCCTTGGATCCAATCACCTCTTAAAGGCCCACCTCTAAATACTGACACATTGGGGATTAAGTTTCAATCTATGTTTCAGAGGAGACAAATATCCAAACCATAGCACCAGGGACAGGGTGGGATGAGTGAAGAAAATGGGAGATGTAGGTCAAAAGATACAAAGTAGTAGATACATAGGATGAACAAATACAGCGATCTAATGTATAGCATGAGGACAGTTAATGATAGTGTATTTGTAGTTAATGATAGCATACTATATTCAGGATTTTTGTTAATGAGTAGATTGCAGTTGTTCTTGCCACAAAAAAATGGGTAGCTGTGTGAGACGATTAATATAATTTATATGTTAATTTCATTCCCTATAGTAACCATGTTTACTACTTCAAGGAATTTACATTTAAAACTTACAAAAGAATTTAAACATCTTTAAAATTTATTTTCTCACTAGCATCATTTTTCCATTGATGTTAATATAGGAATATATATTGGGAAATATTAAGGTAAAAGAGGTAATTTTGGAGGCTAAGTTTTAAGTGACACCATACTGTATTATAGCTGAGAAGCACAGTAAATAGTATGAGGTGTGGGTATCCTGGGACAGGAAGAGGATGGATCAGAAGACAGTAAGATTGACAGAATCTAACTCAACCTCAGACCAGGCTGCCTGCCAACTGATTCTGCTGTAAACAATGAAGAGGTTTTCCCTATCAGCAGGCATATAACCAAACAGCCATATAATGAAGAAAGCTAGGCCCTGAACAACCTAGGTTAGGGACTATATCCAACCATGTATTCCCAGCACCAAATGTAGTCCCAGGCACAGAGCTGACACTGTGTAATTGCTTGTGCTATCATCATCATTATACCTACCACTTACTAAGCATCCCACTATGTGCTGGCTGATTTAAATACATTGTCTCCTACTTTATAAATTTTCAAGCCACGCTGTTTATCCACACAATTGCTTCCAAAGGATTTTCTTGAGGACAGAAAAGAATAGAATGTGATGGCTGGGTACAGTGGCTCACGCCTGTAATCCCAGCACTTTGGGAGGCCAAGGCAGGACGATCACGAGGTCAGGAGATCGAGACCATCCTGGCTAACACAGTGAAACCCCATCTCTACTAAAAATACCAAAAAAAATTAGCCGGGTGGGGTGGCGGGCATCTGTAGTCCCAGCTACTCGGGAGGCTGAGGCAGGAGAATGGCGTGAACCCGGGAGGCGGAGCTTGCAGTCAGCTGAGATCGCACCACTGCACTCCAGACTGGGTGACAGAGCGAGACTCTGTCTCAAAAAAAAAAAGAGAGAGAGAATAGAATGTGACTATTCAGTTGCATTAAAATAAAGCCATATTCTGCAGTGTGTTTATAGTTTTATAGCTAGAAAAATAACATCCATCATCAGACTGGTAACATAAATAATATCCATTCATAATTATATACTATAAACCCTGGAAATTCCAGCTTTACCCCAATAAAATGTCAACAAATATTTGGCGCCAGCGGCAGCATCAGTAGTCATCATTTTAGCCAGTTATTTAAAGGTTGAGCAAGTTGATACAAATGACACCACAACCCCAGTAAGTTTGAGATCCTTTTTTTGCACAAAATACAGGTGGTTTTAACAAAAAACGAAAAAACAAAAAACTCTGCTTTTGTGTGAAAGAATATGAAACATGACAGCACAAGCTGAGACCTACATCAAAATGAATTTGACACCATGCACCTGAGAGCAGCCAGGCTCTCACCCAGGCCCAGGGAACAAGGCTTTGCTCCAATGGCAAAGATGAAGACAGAGGCAGCCAGTCACCTTGGTGAAAACTAGCAGAGGGCCATTTTTATCCATCTCAACAGTTGAGGAAACTGAGATTTACAGGTGGGTAATGATTTGCTCGAAGGTACACAGTTCATACATAAGGCAGACAGGGTTGGACCTAAAATCAAGCAACATTCTGACCCACAACTCCTAGAAAAGCAATCCCAGGCTCCAAGATTCAGAAAAGAGACTGTTAGCAAAATGCTAACAAATGAGCTTTATATTTATTTCCAAGATGCAGAGTTCAGGGATATTAGAGGAAGGCAGTGGCTGGAATCAACATATCACGAACATGAAAAAAAAAGCTCCATCAGCAAGTGATGCCTATTTGTTTGGTTTCATCCCCCCTCCTTTGCTGCTCAACATCTCTCTGCCTCATCTCACCCTCGCTGGCACTGCCCCTACATGCACCTGGATGTCAACTCTGGAAGTTAAAAACAGGACCTATTAATGGTACAAAAAGTTCAATGTGCAGAGAGGTCCAGCTCGTCCAGTACTCACTGTCTATTCAGAGCTAAACAATAGACTTTGTTGATGTTCCTTTCCAGCAATATAGTTCTTGACCCTTTCACTAAAATTGCAATCAGCAGGGAAAAGAAATCCCAGCAATGGTAATGGCTGTTATGATTAGTTTTATTAATTATCAACTGCCAGAAAGGATGTTGGGGGAATAGAGTCCTCTGATGCATCTACTAGGGTCAATATAGACAAACAGCAACCCCCTTCCTTAAGGCCTCCAGGGTGACAATCATGATGAGTCTGCAGCCTAATTATTCCCTCAACCAATATTTGTATTCATTGTGCAAAATCATTGTTCTCACTCTGCCTTTGGTAACCTCAGATAATAAGGGAACAAAAGAGTTGAAATTCAATTACCCAGATGTTCCTCCATCAAATATGACCCAATATTGGATTATTTGCTGGCTGTCTTGTTTCTAGCTTATCTACAAAGCTGACGGGGTAGGCTTTAGCCTGTATGTCAGTCACAGGAACAAAGAGGGAAAAGTCAGAGGCAGTATGGTCTAAGAAGATTGTTCTCACCCCTGGCTGCAAAGTAGAGAAAGAGAGGGGGAGAGACATTGAGCATTGAAGAAGGAAGGAAGGGAGGCAGAAAGGGAGAAAAGAATTTATTTCTAGGCTCCTGATTCCAGATTGGGCCAGTGCATTTGGTATTTCCTAACAGAATCCTGGGTGATTCTAATATAACCCCAGGATTGAGAACCACTGAAAGGGAATAACTAAAGTAGAGTATTAGAAACCAAGAAAATGTGATGGCATGACTTGGGGTTCGTCATTTATCAATGACTTAACCTCTCCAAGAATGATGTTGTATAATATATAAATAATATATTATTTACAATATATATCTGCAGTAAAAGGTGACAAGTCTTAAGCACCATTAAAGGAATGAATTGAATCTTGGAAAACCTCATTGTGAGGAATAAATTTCACTGCTACCTGAGGGCAAAGAGTGACCGGGGGAGGCTTTTAGAGGGATGTGGCGATTTCAGCTATGAATGAGAATATTCATATGAATAGTAAACCCAATTGAAATGATTGTGAATTTCAAAGGTCACAAATATAAGTATTAAAAATCCAATTTTGTTTATATTGTTCTTACTACTGAACTTAGTTTCTGTCTCAAATGTCTATTTTTCTACCAAGTAATAGCAATTTTATCTAGTGGTTTCCAGCTGCATTCAGTCTGTTCTGAGTAAATGTCATCAAATTAGGTTTGAGATTAGGCAGTTCAGGGTTTTTAGCCCCATCAGGGCTGGGTTGGGGCAGGGGTTTATGGAACATCAGGCACTGGCAGGGTGAGTAGCATGCCCATGGCCATCCTTTGACCTTCATGGTCTTCTGCCATCCTGCTGCAGCAAGTGTCGATGTCCACAGTCCCGCTAGGACCTCAGTTATCAGGTCCCTGCTGGAGGTCACTCTGATTCTTTCCCATTGAGGCTCCTTAAGGCTGCTAGCCCTCTCTAGGCTGCTTTCTTGCCCTTGCCCCATGGAAACATTCCGATGCTCCCTCATTCCACTCTGGGACATGATAAAGACTCAGAGTGCTGCCCCAGTCCCTCTCATTCCTACACATAGCACATTACCCTTTCCACAAATGGCTGCCCCTGATCTCTGAGAGTAGACAAATTCTGGATCCTTTTTCATTTTCCTAGGCTTCTCCTAAGGATTGAGGGCAGGTTCTCTCTGTCTACAAATTTTCTCCCCAAACTTGCTGAAGCTTCTGTCAATCCCTTCCCCAAATAGGAGATGAAACCCACAAGGGGAATCCCAACCCATTTGCTAAAGTCAGGACTTTTCAGCTCTATCAAATCAATTTTCTACTGGTTACTTAAAAACATTGGTTTAAAACAGGGTCCACAGTATAAACCATGTGGGCCATGATATTCCCCTCCTATGACCCTGCAGCCATCAAAACCTTAGCTGTGGTCACATTTATTCTGAGTGCCCTCCTCCCAGTTCCAGCCCTTAGCTACCTTCTAGGGATAAAGCAGTCTTCTTATCAGTTAGCTCCAAATCTGCTACTTAGGGCATAAACTTTGGCTTTTGATGCTTAAGAAACAAAAACAAAATGAAATAATCAACAAAAACAAAAAGTAGGTTCTGACTATACAGAAACACACACACTTCACTTTCAAATATTTATTGTCTCTGCCCTGGGCTTTAAAAATCAGTTTTCAAATTCAAAGACAAGCATTAACTCACTTCCTTCTCTCTGCATTAACCATTAATCCTACCCACAGGACAAGAGTGGTGGGGGGAGGCAAGTGTTATAAGGTGTTTTCTCATTTATTTAAAAAATGGCAAAAGGGGTTAATATCATATTTAAAATATTATCTGCTATGCAACAAAAACCAAGTAGTAAAAAGGAGAAAAAAAATGATCTAATATTTAGAAGTTTCCTCTGGTTCATATCCTTGGTTCAACATTAATATAATCCACTTACTCAAAAAAATATGATGGTGAGATGGGAAAGCTGCTTTTTTATGTTGAGTATCGACCAAGCTGCATTTACCTACACCCACTCTGATACTCATTCCAACATCCCTGATATTCAGAATATTGAGTTATGCAAAGATCTAAGTCCTGATGTCCCCAGTGACTATTCCTGAAGACATTTCTATCTCTCTTATTTAAAGGCTTGTCTTTCATGATTAAATAATCAGCTCATTGGTAGCAACGAGTGCCTTTCCCCTGAGATGTTGTAGAATAGTTTCATGCATTGGTTAGGAGGCCAGGATAATTTTGTTCAGGGTAGAAAAGAGCACCACATGGTTGAGCTATGACAGAACAAGTGTTTGCTAATTTTCTGTTGGGGGATTTTCTGTTTTCCACTTGAGTTGCTGCCGCCGAAATGAGAATTTTTACATTTAGAATATGCCATAATTTATGCAGGAGACATTCAGTAATGACTCCAGCTAAAGCCAACTGTAAAATTATCCAAACATCTTTTGGTCCAAAAGTGAATGCTCAAAACAATTGCTAATTGAGCTGTTTGGATCTTCAGTTTTCCTCTTCAGGGACAGAAGCCCTCAGTAAAATAGATCCACAGGAAATTGCAGGCATTTGTCAGGCATACAGTCTAACATAAGACTTTCCATTTTGTCTTGCTTCAGAATCAGTATTAAATGCCAAGGAGGAGGACTTGGGAGATGTGGCATACAAAAGGGAAGAGGCAAAAACCTGCCAGGAATAGTAAAGAAACCCACACCTGCCCACACTATGCCTCCTCAACTCAAACCATCTCCATCTGGGAGGCATCCATTTGTCTGTTCAAAACTAAAAAAAAAAAAAAAAATAGGAGATGAAATCAAAAAAAAATAGGAGATGAAACCCACAAGGGGAATCCCAACCCATTTGCTAAAGTCAAGACTTTTCAGCTCTATCAAATCACTTTTCTATTGGTTACTTAAAAACATTGGTTTAAAAAAGGGTCCAGAGTATAAACCATGTGAGCCATGATATTCCCCTCCTATGACCCTGCAGCCATCAAAACCTAATTATGTCATACTTTTTCATTGGGTCCAGACCTGCCCCACAAGGCTGAAAAGTGTTTGTAATCAAACAGAATTATTGCAACAAATTAAAGATGTAATAATTTGCCATCCTGGATGTACGGATATAACAATGCATTGTGAATTGGAACTAAATTCAAGACCCTACTGCCATTAACTGTTTTGAACCCTTTACCTGTGTCTCTATATTAACTCAGTTTAAAAGACAGGAGAGAGGAACTTCTGTTCCTGAGATAATGGAGTGACCATTTGGGGACTTGCCTTTCCACCATAATAACTATCAAACTGAAAAAACAATAGGAGACAACTGCTTTCAGGAGTTGAACAACAGGCAGACAAGTACTGTAATCATTCAGAGAAAGGAAACGCAAGAAGTAAACCTCTTTCTCCTTGTTGTTTTGGGAATAGTTTCAGAACCAGGGTACAGGGGGTATAATCAAAGTAGAGCATGGGCTTTTCACCGATATAAGGAAGTTTGGATAAGATTAAACACCTGTAATTTGTGAGGAAATAAATCCAGACAGCATGAAGCTGAACAAAAGAGGCCCACAGGTCTGTGTGGGGGTTCTCGTCAAATTCTTATCCCTGAATGTGGCTATAATGCAATTACCATCTGTTTTCAGCTTGTACCCAAATACTGAACCATCCCATCCATATAACAAACTCAAGGTATTTCTTCTTTCTTCAGCTGGAATCATGAGACCCTTCCGTATAATCATACATGTGAGGAAACAGTGGTGCATTAGTACAAATTACACATGTCCCTTTGGTCCTGCTCAAGCCCAATACTGGATTTACCATTTCCGTCTTAGGAGTGAATGCGGCCAGGCCTTTCTGAATTATGGCCTGGCATGTCCAACAGAACCAAACTTAATTCCACACACGGGTCACTCAGTGCCCCAAGGCCTAGTGTTACTTGTCTGTCAGGAAGCTGTTCTTCAAAAGGCATATAATTCTTTGTTGAGAATGACATCACCTTTCCCCCACTCTGCCAGAGGCCCGCATTGTGTCTCTCTTACAGGGTCTTGCCATAAATTCTACAATGAATCTTTGATTACCACCAACACCTCCAAGAACATGGGGTATGCTGGACCAAATGGCCCAAGTAGTATGACTGCTTGTACTGCAGCCTGGGTCTGTGGTGGAGTTCTTTCTTGCTCTGGGCACTACTCAAAGCTTGAGACCAGCAGGGCACGGTAGTTCATGCCTGTAATCCCAGCACTTTAGGAGGCTGAGGCAGATGGATCTTCTGAGGTCAGGAGTTTGAGACCAGCCCGCCCAACATGGCCAAACCCCCGTCTCTACTAAAAATACAATAATTAGCTGGGTGTGGTGATGAGCACCTGTAATCCCAGCTACTCTGGAAGCTGAGGCAGGAAAATTGCTTGAACCTGGGAGGTGGAGGTTGCAGTGAGCTGAGATCACACCACTGCACTCCATCCTGGGTGAAATAGCGAGACTCCATCTCAAAAACAAACAAACAAAGCTTGAAACCTTCCATATTACCCACTGTAAGGGCTGGAGCTGCATTCATAGGTGTGGAATCTATTACCTTCAGAAGTCAGAAAGGCCTCTTTGTGGCACGGCATACAAAGCATAACAATGATCCTTTTACATTGAAAGAGATATTCTAGCACCTCCTGAAACTCTAAAAACTTCATTGCATTGGCAGGTCCTTGAATCTTCATAGCATTTATCCCCTAATCTCTGCAGAGGAGAGCCATCACTGAACTTAGTCTTGGGCACTTCACACTAATGCACTCCTAATGGTCTTCTTGAATGGTGGATCCTCAGGCCCTTCCTCAGATCATAACTCTTTTCTCATCTTCTGGCCTCACTTTATGTATCAACTGCAGCATTACTAATTTCCTCAACCCCTTTATTCCTTCCTCTACCTTTTTCTAGAACAATTCAGATATTTTCACTTTACTGGTCATTAGCAATTTCTTTTTCCAGGCGCAAGACTGCCACCCTAGCAGTGGGCTTACCCATTCATTCCCTGAGGTCCTTGTATAAGTGTTGAAGTCTGTGTCCTGAGAGCATGCCTGAGTCAATAAATTTAAATGTATCCAGTCTCACAACCTGGCTTCTTTAGTCAAACATCCTAAATATCTAATACTAAGGGTATCCTCCTGGCTTCTGCCAGTACACACAAGCTAATTGTCACAACTCTTTCAAAGCATGGCTGTTTTTCTTCCCTTACCAGCCGCAACACATCTCCATCCATGTTATGCTGTGATATATCTCTAGTTACCAACATGTCTGCCATGAAAGCAGGTGGGGGCAACTCCTGTAGCCAAAATATATGTGACTCTAACAACTCAATAATAATGAGACAGATAACCCAATTTTTTAAAAAGGAAAGAGATTTGATCACTAACAAATGAAAATTACACAAACACTAATAATACATGAAAAGATGTTGAACATTATTAGTCATCAGGGAACTTAAAATTTAAACCATAATGAGACAGATACCATGTCACAACACCAAAAAGCTAAAATTGGGAAACCTGACAATACCAAATGTTGATAAGGATTTAGAGCAACTGGAGCTCTCATACATTGTTGGTGGAAGTATATAGTTATGCAACAACATTAGAAAACAGTTTCACTGGCTTTTTTTACAAAAACACAGCTACCTGTTACCCAGCAATTCCACTTCAAAGTACATCCACAAAATATCTTATACAAGAAAATAGCAGCTTTATTCATAGTAGTTAAAACTGGCATCAGCCCAAATAGCCATCAAGAAGAAAATAAACATTGTCGTATATTCATAAAATTAAATACTACCCAACAATTAAAATTAACTACTGATATGCTACATGATAAAAATTGATCAAAAAAATGAGTGAAAACCACAGGCAAAAGTTTACATATAATATTATTTAATTTTTATGAAAGTTGAGAACAGATCAGATGACATGATTGTATATCTAGAAAACCCCATCGTCTCAGCCCAAAACCTCCTTAAGCTGATAAGCAACGTCAGCAAAGTCTCAGGATACAAAATCAATGTGCAAAAATCACAAGCATTCTTATATACCAGTAACAGACAAACAGAGAGCCAAATCATGAGTGAACTCCCATTCACAATTGCTTCAAAGAGAATAAAATACCTAGGAATGCAACTTCCAAGGGATGTGAAGGACCTCTTCAAGGAGAACTACAAACCACTGCTCAATGAAATAAAAGAGGATACAAACAAATGGAAGAACATTCCATGCTCATGGGTAGGAAGAATCAATATCGTGAAAATGGCCATACTGCTCAAGGTAATTTATAGATTCAATGCCATCCCCATCAAGCTACCAATGACTTTCTTCACAGAATTGGAAAAAACTACTTTAAAGTTCATATAGAACCAAAAAAGAGCCTGCATCACCAAGTCAATCCTAAGCCAAAAGAAGAAAGCTGGAGGCATCACGCTACCTGACTTCAAACTATACTACAAGGCTACAGTAACCAAAACAGCATGGTACTGGTACCACAACAGAGATATAGACCAATGGAACAGAACAGAGCACTCAGAAATAATGCCGCATATCTACAACTATCTGATCTTTGACAATCCTGACAAAAACAAGCAATGGGGAAAGGATTCCCTATTTAATAAATGGTGCTGGGAAAACTGGCTAGCCATATGTAGAAAGCTGAAACTGGATCCCTTCCTTACACCTTATGCAAAAATTAATTCAAGATGGATTAAAGACTTAAATGTTAGACCTAAAACCATAAAAATCCTAGAAGAAAACCTAGGCAATACCATTTAGGACATAGGCATGGGCAAGGACTTCATGTCTAAAACACCAAAAGCAACGGCAACAAAAGCCAAAATTGACAAATGGGATCTAATTAAACTAAAGAGCTTCTGCACAGCAAAAGAAACTACCATCAGAGTGAACAGGCAACCTACAGAATGGGAGAAAATTTTTGCAACCTACTCATCTGACAAAGGGCTAATATCCAGAATCTACAATGAACTCAAACAAATTTACAACAAAAGAACAGACAACCCCATCAAAAAGTGGGCAAAGGATATGAACAGACACTTCTCAAAAGAAGACATTTATGCAGCCAAAAAACACATGAAAAAATGCTCATCATCACTGGCCATCAGAGAAATGCAAATCAAAACCACAATGAGATACCATCTCACACCAGTTAGAATGGTGATCATTAAAAAGTCAGGAAACAACAGGTGCTGGAGAGGATGTGGAGAAATAGGAACACTTTTACACCGTTGGTGGGACTGTAAACTAGTTCAACCATTGTGGAAGTCAGTGTGGCGATTCCTCAGGGATCTAGAACTAGAAATACATTTGACCCAGCCATCCCATTACTGGATATATACCCAAACGGTTATAAATCATGCTGCTATAAAGACACATGCACACGTATGTTTATTGCGGCACTATTCACAATAGCAAAGACTTGGAACCAAGCCAAATGTCCAACAATGATAGACTGGATTAAGAAAATGTGGCACATATACACCATGGAATACTATGCAGCCATAAAAAAGGATGAGTTCATGTCCTTTGTAGGGACATGGATGAGGCTGGAAACCATCATTCTCAGCAAACTATCATAAGGACAGAAAACCAAACACCACATGTTCTCACTCATAGGTGGGAATTGAACAATGAGAACACATGGACACAGGAAGGGGAACATCACACACCGGGGCCTGTTCTGGGGTAGGGAGCAGGGGGAGGGGACAGAATTAGGAGATATACCTAATGCTAAATGACAAGTTAATGGGTGCAGCACAGAAACATGGCACATGTATACATATGTAACAAACCTGCACATTGTGCACATGTACCCTAAAACTTAAAGCATAATAATAATAAAATTAAATTAAAAAATCAAATTAAATTAAATTAAATTTAAAAAAAGAACAGAGAAAATCAACCTTTTCTTAATGATTAGAAAAATCAGAACAATGAGAAAAATCAGAACAATGATTAACTTTAGGGGAGGTAGATTAACTATAAGAGAATAAGACAGAACTTTCTTATTGGAAATATTTGTTAACTTTGGATGGGAGTTACTGGGATGTATATATTTGCTTTACAAATGCATTTGTAATATGCATTTATTTTAAAATGTATGTAACTGTATGGATGTGTACATTTGTTATGGACACTTAAGGTATTTTGCATATGCACTTAAGATTCTACTTTTCACCATATGAACATTTTATTTCAATAAAATTGAAGATAGAGTTTTTGTTTTTTTTTTTTGCCTTTCTATATTATATACTTTCAATGTAGGAATTAGCAGGGCTGTAGATATGAAAGATTTTACTTATTTGGAGTAAAATGAAGTTTGTTTTGCCTTTCTTTATAATTATCAAGTATATGCAGTCAGGTTCAAGTTTATCTCATTCATTTATTCTGACTTCCTATAATTAATCTTTTTTGTACTACTATATAATCTGGTTTGGCTATGTCCCCACCCAAATCTCAGCTTGAATCATAGTTCCCATAATCCCCATGTATCACAGGAAGGACCAGGTGAAAGGTAATTGAATCACAGGGACGGTTACCCCATGCTGCTGTTCTCATGATAGTGAGTGAGTGCTCATGAGATCTGATGGTTTTATAAAGGGCTTTCCCCACTTCACTCTGCACTTCTCCTTCCTGCCACCATGTGAAGAAGGATGTGTTTGCTTCCCCTTGCCCCATGACTGTAAGTTTCCTGAGGCCTCCCTAGCCATGCTGAACTGTGAGTCTATTAAACGTCTTTCCTTTATAAATCATCCACTCTTGGATATGTCTTTATTAGCAGCATGAGAATGGACTAATATACTATATGTCAAGTAGTATACAAAAATAATAGTTGATACTGATACATCATGGCTTACCATGTATTACATAGGCAGAATTGTAAGTGTTTCACAGAGAGTAACTTATTCAATCTTCACGAATGACATAATAATTATTATTGTCCCCAGTTTAGATAGGAGAAAACCAAGGCAAAGAAGGTATGTCAATTAGTTGATTTCACATAATCCATAACTGTGAGAATTCAAACCCAAGTTCTGTCCTCTTAATCATTACACTATGTTCCTCTAAAAGATGCATGGCAAATGGATTTGGGAATATTAAAGTATCTAGGTTGCAAGATTCCTTTAGAGATCACAAAAGTTTTAATTATTTAAGAAGACATAACTTTCGCTGTCTTTTCTCATATTTCCATACGTCAGTCTCATATTTCCATGATGTCTTTTCTCATATTTCCTTGTTCCTCTAGAGCTGGAATAGACAAGTTTCTATAAGTGGCCAGGGACCATAAGACTACTACTTATCAACATCAACTGGCTCTGACTGAGCAGCATGGAGAGAAATGCAGGAGACTGGAAAGCAGAAGAGTAGAGATCTAATCTTGTCTCTAACTAGGTCTGGTTTTCTGAGTAAAACCCAAAATTGCTAGGTTTGAACTTTCCAAAAATTATCTCCAAGATACGCCTAAATCTAACATTTTATAGCTTGAAGATATTCTTCTCTAGATAGTTCCAATATAACTAATCTACTATCACTCCATATTTCTGCAACTATGAAGAGTTTTAAAGAGAAATGTCAACTATTTCAATTATTTCAGTATGTGGTGACATCAAAGCAAAAAAAAAAGAAAAAAGTGCAGACACAGTGAGAGATTCTTAAGCTTGAATTTCCAAGTATTAAAAGATATGTATATTCAATAACATAGTATTGGGGAAAATAGTTTATCTCAGAAAACAAATACATTAGAGGTAGGTTAAAAGCTAAACTTAAAAATAAAGGTTCAAACTCAAATGCTCGTAAGGGGTAGAACATTAAATATAGGCCTGTGACATCAGCCTGGCATAAAAACAAGTAGGTGCTCAGATGCTTATATTATACTTGAGCATAATAAGTAGTTGCATGGCTGCATTGCCTTTTCATATATTTTGTAGCATAATACACCATAGCAAAATCTGTTTAGTGAATCCTGAAATCAAATATGAAAGCATTAGAATAAAATATAGAAAATGCATATACATGTATTTATGCAGCTTTTTATTTATATTTATATGGGTGTATACACACAACACACACACACACATACACACACTTGCGCACTCACAAAACCTTAAGGTAGGTTGGGCTATTTTAAACAGTAGACAAAACAGAATGTCAGAAAAAGAGTTATTAATAAACTTGAATCTCAACATTTAAAATCTCTAAACAAAAAGATTATAAACAGAATTAAATGGCAAGTGATAAATGAGGAAATATTTACAGTATTTATAGCAAGCCAAGGATTAACACCCAGAATATATAAATAGCTTCAAAAATCAATAAGCAAAAGATAAACGTAGGAGGAAAGGATGTGCAAATTCTACAAATAACTCAAGAACTGAAAATAGCAAATAAATATATTGGAAAGACAATCTCATTAGTACTCAGGCAAATGTAAATTACAACTATAATGGAGCATTTTTAATCAAAAAAGATTGGCAAGAATTATACAGGTTGATAATAAGTGTCAGAGAATGGATAAGGAAGTATTTACCTTCATACTCTGCTGTTGAAAATATAAACTTGACTCAGCATTTGGTGGAGAACATTTTAGCAATATTTATTTAAAAATTAAATAAACATACCAGTTACTCCACTTCTGGTATCTACAAAAGAAAGGAGGGAAGTAAGGAAGAATAGAGAGAATGAGGGAGGAAGAAAAGAAACAAAGAAAACCAGATATGTAGAAAAGGAAATACATGCTAAGATAGTCATTGCAGCATTGA
Organism: Hylobates moloch; assembly: GCF_009828535.3. NCBI lineage: Eukaryota > Metazoa > Chordata > Mammalia > Primates > Hylobatidae > Hylobates > Hylobates moloch. The sequence goes on along the minus strand of NW_026652286.1, from coordinate 5,454,602 downwards.
AAAATAGCAATTATTAGTATAAAATCTGTGTGACTGGTATAATTCTAAACACTTTATGTTATTAACTTCATTACAAAAATGGCTATTTTTTACTTCAAGAAACTAACCGTGGTAAGTAATTTGCCCAAAGTAACTCAGCCAGTAAGTAATGGAACTGGCTCGATTCTTTATTTTATTTTATTATTTTATTTTATTTTATTTTAATTTTTGAGATAAGGTCTCGCTCTGTTGCCAAGGCTAGAGTGCAGTGGCACAATCATGGCTTACTGCAGTCTCGAACTCCAAGCTCAAATCATCCTCCCAAGTAGTTGGGACTACAGGCATGTGACACCATGCTCAGCTACTTTTTCAATTTTTTTTAGAGACAAGGTCTCACTAAATTGCCCAGACTGGTCTTGAACTCCTGCACTCAAGTGATCCTTCTGCCTCGGCCTCCCAAAGTGCTAGGATTATGTATGTGAGCCATTGTGCCTTGTGCTGGCTCTATTCTTAATAGCTACATAGAGCTGCCTCTGAATGTCCATAATAGGAAAATACTAGAGAGAGTCTCAATGTCCACCAACAGAGGTGTACTTAAATTATAGAACACATATACTGTGGAGTATGGAAATTTTAAATGTATTAAGTAAAATTATGATTTGTAAAATAAAATGATAAAGTATGACATATTTGTAGGTATAAATTTCACAGAATTAAAGTATATATTTCTACAGACATACACACATATACATACATACACACGCAGGAGCAGAATAACCTAAAGGTATGTAACAAAATGATAACCGTAGCTGTCTTGGGAAAGAAGACAGACCTTTCTGATGATGTTCAAAAGTAACTTTCATTTGTCTACATTGCTTGAATCTCTTTTCACCAAAATATGTTCACAAATTCCAAGTTCATTTAAAACATGTTTAAAGACTTATTATCTATTTGGATGAGTTATCTGAGCAGGTTTCAGGATTTCCCGTACTGATGTTTAATGAAATTCTTGACTGAAATTTATACTTTAAAAAAAACCTTCACTTCACTATACCACTTAATAATACAGTTTCTTACATATATTCTAAACAACTCCAGCATTCTGATACACCGAAAACGTGTTACAGGGACAAGGAGCCAGCAGCATTGATAATCCAGGAGTGCCACATGCCAGGCTAAGGGTGTTTTCTGAAAAGAGTTACTACTGTATCCAGTATCACCTCTGGATAGTACAGGTCCAATCATTCTTTGCAGAAACACACAGGATCAAAATTTTGGCTTCTTATCTTGGCAGGATCCAAATCCGAATTTGGTCAACCCCACTTACAAAAACAGAGGCCTAGGGCTTCAGACTAAAAAAAAGTCTTAGTGTTTTGGGGAGGCATTGTTATAACACTTAGGGCATATTCATGAGGGTCATTAGGAAAAGGCAAAATGCCAAGATCCTATTTCTCCACAAATCAAACCAAAAGCCCTAAGAGAAAACGCAGACAAATGGAAAAGAGAACACATCTGAATCATTCCACTGATGAAGAAAATTCACATCACCTCATTCACTGAAGTTTCATATTGACAAATACTATATTACACAAAATGAGCTACAGGACAGAGTTTGTCCAGTTTGTCAGTCAGATTTTCTTCTAGAACTTTATGTGTCAATTCCGAACCTAAAAATATAATTAAATATGCATAAATATGTTGAGTAGCTCCAGTTTACTAAGTATCTTGCATATGTCAACGTTGTAATAATCACATATACAGGCATTTCTAATCTTTGAATTCTTACTTTATAAAATAGTATCTTTGTCTTAATTTGACAAAGAAATTGAGCTCACTAGGACCTATTTATTAATCAAAACTAATCTGTTGATTTACTCATCTTTTAGGCATTATATTGAACACTTCACAAAGGTATTTACACTAAGCATGAATTTCACTTCACAATACTACAGTGAAAATTGTCCTATGTCTTTATTTATTTTAAATGAATTAAATTTGCTTTACTAGGGGAACATTCCATTTCAGTTGGAAGAGAAAAGAGGAATGACGGAATCCTTCACTTTTCTCATCATATATGAGAATCTGGAGGTGCTTATATTGTACAGACTCTGGAGGAATCCCTGTGGTCTTCAACTGACAGCAGCCACTAACTGTGTACTTATGTGCCCATGCTTGCCCAGTTCCCTGATGGTGGGTAATATCTGTGCTCTTGTTTCAAACTTCAACACAGAAGTCATTGTCAAAGCCAAGGAGCTGACAGTCATGATGCCATCCTGTCTAGCTGTGCCACAGAGCTCACTTGGTGAACACAGCTATTGCCCTGGGGCACTGCAGGAATGCAGGAATAATTTCTCACCCCTCCCCTTCTCAAAGAAACTACCAATTTGTAACCTTTCCCTGGTTTGAGAAGAAGCTCCTTAAACCAACTCTGGTCGGTATCTCTGTCTTTCATATCTGCTGTTTCTCTTGACTTCTCTAACTAAAAAAAAAAAGGGGGGGGGGTTCTTCTAACCTCCTAAAGCATCAGCTCTGGCTACATTTGGTGGTTAACAAGGGGGACTCACCCAGATATTTGTTTGCAGGCTGAACTGTCCTCCAGTATCCAATACTGAGTTAAACTCTAAGTCCAAGCTAGAAAGGACTTGAGACTTTATAAAGCATAACTTCCTCCTCAAAGCATGAACCACCTTATAATAATGCCAATTAAAAAAAAATCCTCAGCCTTCCCTATAAGAGGATTTTCAAATAGGGCTTCTAATGAATCAGTTAGTATCATGGGGGCGTCCTTTTTGTACTGAGTATAGAGAACTCCACGGTTATTCTTGAACATGAAAACCTCACTGTGTGCCTTTGCCATGTTCCTGGAAAGTTGCACGCCTACCTATCACCCGCTTACCACCTGCTCACAAATCTAAAAAAGGAAAAGGAAAAAACAAGGCATAAGGCAAAGGAGTATCAAGTGAAAAGACAATTTCAGCACAAAAGCATTCTGAATAAAATTACTAAATTTTTTTTCTCTAGCAAAGTCTAACCTTAAAACCCATTCTCAGTAACTCCCTAAGATGATGATGAAAACAGATGCTCTCCCTGGCTGTTGCAGTCTTACATTTGCATACTCACTCTCTATCTTTCTTCCAGTACTTTAAGAATCATGTCCAAAACTGTTACCCACTTTAGTATATTTTAACAGACGCACTGGTCACATTTTCATCACTTTTGGGGCACATTAGAGAATGTAGAACATCACACATTATGGATTATCTTAGAAATGTGTTCAAGCTCTAGCAAAAAAGTAAAGAAGAAAGCATCTGCTGAGTGATGCTAAGCTCCAACATGATGTTGATTTTTCAACTGGAGGTCCCAGGCCATGTAACTGGATCAGTGGATAGATTCTGAGCTATGGTTTTACTTTTTCACCATTTGGGAAAAGGGCCCTTGTATTAGTCTGTTCTCGTGCTACTAATAAAGACACACCGGAGACTGGGTAATTTATAAAGGGAAGAGGTTTAATGGAATCACAGTTCCACATAGCTGGGGAGGCCTCACAATCATGGAAGAAGGCAAAGGAGAAGCAAAGGCAAGTCTTACAAGGTGGCAGGCAAGAAAGTGTGCAGGGGAACTCCCCTTTATAAGACCATCAGATCTCGTGAGACTTATTCACTACCACAACAACAGTATAGAGGAAATCACCCCTGTGGTTCAGTTATTTCCACCGGGCCCTGCCCTTGACATGTGGGGATTACTACAACTTGCAATGAGATTTGGGAGGGGACACAGCCAAACCATATCAGCCATTATTTTAGGATTATACTGTAAAGAATATTAAAAGATATTCGATAAGCTGAAGATAATTATATGTAAACTTTGTGTTAAATTAAGCAATATTGTAAATATGCTGTGGAGATTATTTAAGGGAATGTCTTAGAAATATTATTACATTTCTTGTAAATACTTTTACATTACTAAGAATTCATCTTTGATATGAATAAATTCTCCCTATTTTAGCACATTGCATGTTTTGCTGCTTCACAGATCAGAATTTGATGACATGCTTCTCACTGGGGCAACTGAGTCTAGTGTGGGAAACAAGTTTTCTAAAACCTGTAACCAGCAGAGAGGGAGGACTTAAGAATAGGTTTGTTTATACGAGAGCTTAGAGCTCACAGGGGTGGCGAATGTCATCTACAAGTGGCATTTACAACTCACCTACCTGAATAGGGAATGCTTTTATTACTACAGGTTGAATATCCCTCATCCAAAATGCTTGAGACCAGAAGTGTTTCAGATTTCAGATGTTTTCAGATTTTGGACTATTTGCCAGTTGAACATATCAAATTTGAATATCCAAAATTTGAAATGCTCCAACAAGTATTTTCTTTGAATGTGATGTCAGCACTCAAAAAGTTTTGGACTTTGGGGCATTTTCAGATTTGGGATGCTCCTTACTGTTTATAGAAACAAAGATCAGCTCCCCACTTTCTTGGTGCTTCAAAGAAAATAGACCTGGTCCTTCTCTTTCTAAAGGGTTTCCGGGTGAAAACTGCCTAGACAAACACAGCTATTTCCCTGGGGCAATAAATTAAATTAAATATATTTTAAATTCAATACATTTACTTTGATTCAATACATATTTATGTTTCCCCTACTAAAGGTAAGATATTCCACAGTGAAATTAGGATTCTTCAGTGCATTAGGCAGACATAGTAGCTGTCATCACCAGAGTGAGAAAGAGAAAACAAAAATATATCTCAGTTAACACATAAAGGTCTTGGGTTCATTGGGGACACAAAGATGAATATGACACAGTGCATACCCTCAAAGGCTTCTTACTCTAGGGAGGGAGGCAGATTTGTAAACAGGTAATTATCATACAACACTGTGTTGTAATAAGTACTTAACTGCCTCATTGAAACCTACAACTTTAATTACTTGAGTTAACGGGCCAAGGACTCTTACTGTGGTGGAATGGAAACGACAATACATGATCTACAACTTCCTCAGTGCTGACTTCCCACCCATTCCTGATCAGCCAGAAAGGCATTTTCTCTTTTCCAAATAACACGTCTCATGTCACATGTGGACAAAAAAGCTTTTGTTAAGAGAAGTCAGGAAGTTGATGATTTGTTTTGGTTTGTTGTGGGTTTTTTGTTTTGCTTTGTTTTATTTTTACAGTAGAAAGAGTCATTAATATGCCACTCCAAAGACAGAAAATAATAGATCCATTTCTTCTAATGGAGAGACAGTGTACAGTTTAAAGATGGTTTATTAGCTTCCAGCTTATGATACACAGGAACTATTTGGGTACATAACTCAGCTCACCAGTCCAGAGCCAGCTCCATAAACCTTAGCCGCACTTTTCCCCACCTTTTGACTAAATAGAAAGTTACTGTACAGTTACAGCCCTGTTATATATGATGTTAATAAATGTGCCACACTGACTGTCCGCTCTTTTAAGTAACTCTGCTAACCTGGACACATTATCTGAGATTTATATTGCTGCATAAAGTCTGAGGGGAACACAGGAAAATGGCTCTATAGATAGAATCAGACCGGCTATCTCTCTACATTTCAGAAATGGCAGGAGGAGAGATGTTCAGGGGCACTTGTAGAGGATGAGAGAGGGCAAAAATAGCGAAAGGGAAGCTTTTGAGAACAATTTCTGCAGTTTTGCCAATGTGACTGATTCTGAATGAGGCTTTAGTCGTAAAATTCCTTTCTTGTCTTGATGAAGAAAACAGTCTCTGGTGAAATTTAGGGTATTACACCCTTTTCCAAGTCTCTAACACCTTGAACTTCCAGTTAGTAAACTGAAACCTAGTATTAAGTCATTTAATATTTATTACATGAATGAATAACAACTCAACTGCAAACCCCTGGAAGTCAGAGAATTTGTCTATGCTCACTGCTCTATCTGTTGCATCCATAAGGGTGCCCAGTAGATAACAAGTGTGCAATAATTATTTATTTTATGAACAGATTATATAAATAACAATATCACTTACTACTCACTGGTACTGTATAGACTATAATCCAACCCTACATCTGATCCTGAAAGATGACAGACTCAATATTTCATTGCCGTTTCACAAGGAAAGAGGTCAAGGTAAAAATAAAGGAGTTGATCTGGATAAATCTAAATAATAAATCATTAAACTAGGGAGAAACAGATGTCTGAAATTCCACAATGGGAATAAACAGGCTGGTGGCAGGCATATTTGAGAGTGAGATGGCCATGTGGAGCTGGCCTTACTTCAGCTGCAGGGGAAAAGCCAAGAACTTTGAAATTGCACAATATCCTTCCAACTTATAGCCTGAAGCCATATCATGTAAACAGAAGTTAGTGATGTTGGACCACCTTTAAACTATATTCCCTCTAGTGGAAGCCACAATGAGTGCTTATCTTCCAAAGGTTTACTCTGTCCCATTCTGCCCATCTGATGCTGCTGCTTTCATGCTACCACAATCTCCTCACCACAGTCCCCATATGTCCTCAGTGTTGTTTCTAAAACTTATAATGCAATGGAAAAAAGACCCATATGCAAAGGGTACTCATACTTTTAAAATCTAGTCAAATATGGCTATCAATATTATCAATGCCTTTCACAGCTTGAAATATATGACGAATGCTAACTCAAATTTAAAGCTATTCATCTTACTCTCCCATATTTTTCTTACTAGTTGCCTACAAAATTAGCCCTTGGGGTTTGCAAACACTTGTGATAAAGTCTGTTTCTGTTGCTCGCTTCAGGCTCAACAAGTACCTCTGTTCACTTCTAATGTCCTTATGGCTTTTCTCCCCACTTCACATCTTCCTCTTATTGCTATTCTGGTTTTCAGGACACCTTCCCTAAAGCACACCAAGTAGACTCAACTCAAGAGTCTGACTTCATTGCAAACTTCAATACCTTTCTTTATGATACATTCTAGCATCTTGTATCAGTCAGTTTTTGTTGCATAGCAAACCATCCCAAAACATAGTTGTTTAAACAATGATTATTTAATTTCTTATGATTATCTGGGTTGGCAATTTGGACTGGACTAAACTGTGACAACTCATCTCTGCTCAATATATCAGCTAGGTTCACTGAAACATCTAAGCACCTCAACCAGAAAGCTGGGATGGCTGGGACATCTGGGCACTATCTCTACATACTGTCTCCTTGTCCATCTGGGTAGCTCAAGCTTATACACATGATCACAGAAAGATGTTCTGCACAAGAATGGGTGCGCAAAACCTCATTTATTTGGGATTGGAAATTGTACAACATCCTTTCTGTCACATTTTATTAGTTCAAAGAAGTCAGCATTTCTGTGGGATCGGTGGTGATATCCCCTTTATCATTTTTTATTACGTCTATTTAATTCTTCTCTCTTTTCTTCTTTATTAGTTTTGCTAGCGGTCTATCAATTTTGTTGATCCTTTCAAAAAACCAGCTCCTGGATTCATTAATTTTTTGAAGGGTTTTTTGTGTCTCTATTTCCTTCAGTTCTGCTCTGATTTTAGTTATTTCTGGCCTTCTGCTAGCTTCTGAATGTGTTTGCTCTTGCTTTCCTAGTTCTTTTAATTGTGTTGTTAGGGTGTCAATTTTGGATCTTTCCTGCTTTCTCTTGTGGGCATTTAGTGCCACAAACTTGCCTCTACACACTGCTTTGAACGTGTCCCAGAGATTCTGGTATGTTGTGTCTTTGTTCTCGTTGGTTTCAAAGAACATCTTTATTTCTGCCTTCATTTCGTTATGTACCCAGTAGTCATTCAGGAGCAGGTTGTTCAGTTTCCATGTAGTTGAGCGGTTTTGAGTGAGTTTCTTAATCCTGAGTTCTAGTTTGATTGCACTGTGGTCTGAGAGACAGTTTGCTATAATTTCTGTTCTTTTACATGTGCTGAGGAGAGCTTTACTTCCAACTATGTGGTCAATTTTGGAATAGGTGTGGTGTAGTGCTGAAAAAAATGTATATTCTGTTGATTTGGGGTGGAGAGTTCTGTAGATGTCTATTAGGTCCACTTGGTGCAGAGCTGAGTTCAATTCCTGGGTATCCTTGTTAACCTTCTGTCTCATTGATCTGTCTAATGTTGACAGTGGGGTGTTAAAGTCTCCCATTATTATTGTGTGGGAGTCTAAGTCTCTTTGTAGGTCTCTAAGGACTTGCTTTATGAATCTGGGTGCTCCTGTGTTGGGTGCATATATATTTAGGATAGTTAGCTCTTCTTATTGAATTGATCCCTTTACCATTATGTAATGGCCTTCTTTGTCTCTTTTGATCTTTGTTGGTTTAAAGTCTGTTTTATCAGAGACTAGGATTGCAACCCCTGCCTTTTTTTGTTTTCCATTTGCTTGGTAGATCTTCCTCCATCCTTTTATTTTGAGCCTATGTGTGTCTCTGCACATGACATGGGTTTCCTGAATACAGCACACTGATGGGTCTTGACTGTTTATCCAATTTGCCAGTCTGTGTCTTTTAATTGGAGCACTTAGTCCATTTACATTTAAAGGTAATATTGTTATGTGTGAATTTGTCCCTGTCATTATGATGTTAGCTGTTTATTTTGTTCGTTAGTTGATTCAGTTTCTTCCTAGCCTTGGTGGTCTTTACAATTTGGCATGATTTTGCAGTGGCTGGTACCGGTTGTTCCTTTCCATGTTTAGTGCTTCCTTCAGGAGCTCTTTTAGGGCAGGCCTGGTGGTGACAAAATCTCTCAGCATTTGTTTGTCTGTAAAGTATTTTATTTCTCCTTCACTTATGAAGCTTAGTTTGGCTGGCTATGAAATTCTTAATAAATGGTGCTGGGAAAACTGGCTAGCCATATGTAGAAAGCTGAAACTGGATCCCTTCCTTACACCTTACACAAAAATTAATTCAAGATGGATTAAAGACTTAAATGTTAGACCTAAAACCATAAAAACCCTAGAAGAAAACCTAGGCAATACCATTCAGGACATAGGCATGGGCAAGGACTTCATGTCTAAAACACCAAAAACATGGCAATAAAAGCCAAAATTGACAAATGGGATCTAATTAAACTAAAGAGCTTCTGCACAGCAAAAGAAACTACCATCAGAGTGAACAGACAACCTACAAAATGGGAGAAAATTTTCGCAACCTACTCATCTGACAAAGGGCTAATATCCAGAATCTACAATGAACTCAAACAAATTTACAAGAAAAAAACAGACAACCCCATCAAAAAGTGGGCAAAGGATATGAACAGACACTTCTCAGAAGAAGACATTTATGCAGCCAAAAAACACATGAAAAAATGCTCATCATCACTGGCCATCAGAGAAATGCAAATCAAAACCACAGTGAGATACCATCTCACACCAGTTAGAATGGCCATCATTAAAAAGTCAGGAAACAACAGATGCTGGAGAGGATGTGGACAAATAGGAACACTTTTACACTGTTGGTGGGATTGTAAACTAGTTCAACCATTGTGGAAGTCAGTGTGGCAATCCCTCAGGGATCTAGAACTAGAAATACCATTTGACCCAGCCATCCCATTACTGGGTATATACCCAAAGGACTATAAATCATGCTGCTATAAAGACACATGCACACGTATGTTTATTCTGGCACTATTCACAACAGCAAAGACTTGGAACCAACCCAAATGTCCAACAACGATAGACTGGATTAAGAAAATGTGGCACATATACACCATGGAATACTAAGCAGCCATAAAAAATGATGAGTTCATGTCCTTTGTAGGGACATGGATGAAACTGGAAAACATCATTCTCAGCAAACTATCGCAAGGACAAAAAACCAAACACCACATGTTCTCACTCATAGATGGGAATTGAACAATGAGAACACATGGACACAGGAAAGGGAACATCACACTCTGGGGACTGTTGTGGGGTGGGGGGAGGGGGGAGGGATAGCATTAGGAGATATACCTAATGCTAAATGACGAGTTAATGGGTGCAGCACACCAACATGGCACATGTATACATATGTAACAAACCTGCACATTGTTCACATGTACCCTAAAACTTAAAGTGTAATAATAATAAAATTTTTAAAAATCCAAAAAAAAAAAAAAAAGTCAGCAGGATAGCCCAGATTCAAAGGTTGAAAAAAGTGGACAACCTCTTGATGGAATCAGATGCAAATAGTTGGTGGCCAGTTTTTCAGTTTATACTAAAATCAAAATATTATACACTTTAATTTTCAAAAAACACCCACAAGTTTTAAGGACAATAAAAATAATAAAAAATTTTACTAAATAATTGTGATAATTTCTTAAATGCCAGTGCCAGGCATTAAACATTTTACATAACACATAATATTGCATTCACACCCAATGAAAGAGATAAGGAGTTAGCAAATTACAGCTTGTTGACCAAATCCAGCCTGCTGCCTGCACCTGCCTTTGTATAGCCCATGAGCTAATAATGGGTTTTATAATTTTAAATGGTTGGGAAAAAAAATTAAAAAGCATAAGATTTCATGACACATAAAAATTATATGAAATTCAAGTTCCAGTGTCCATAAATAAAGTATAATTGGAACACAGTCCTGCTCAATTGTTTACATATTATCTATATCTGCTTTCAAACTACAACAGCAGAATTTAGTAGTTGCAACACAGACCATATGGCCTGAAAAGCCTAATATATTTATCCTCTGGTCCTTTACAGAAAGTTTTCTGACCTCTGGAATAGATGCCATTATTATCTTCCTGATATTAATTAGGAAATTAAGGCTTTTAAAATGTAAGTAAGTATACAGTTATGTTCATATCAGTATTAATAGCTAAAATGCAGAGGCAACCTAAGTGTCCATCAACAGATTAACTGATAACCAAAATGTAGTATATACATACAATGAAATATTATTCAGCCTTAAAAAGGAACAAAATTCTGATACATGCTACAATATGAATGAGCCTTGAGGACATTATGCTAAGTGAAATAAGGAAGTCACAAAAAGACAAACATTATATGATTCCACTATATGAGGTAGTTGGAGTAGGTAAAATCATAGAGACAGAAGTAGAATGGTGGTTGCCAGGGACTGGAGGGAGGAAAGGATGGGGAGTTATTGTTTGATGGGTTTTGTAAGTTGAAAAGAGTTTTGGTGATGGATGGTAGTGATGGTGGTGATGGTAGCACAACATTAGGGATGCCCTGAACTGTACAGCTTAAAATGGTTAAAATGTTAACTTTATGTTATGTGTATTTTGCCACAACTAAAACATGAAAGAAAAATAATCTAAAGCAATTTTTAAATTTTCATTGAAGTCATTAACATCGCAATGGTTAACCAAAAAAAGAGAAAAAAAAAAAAAAAAAACAAGTAACTTGCTTAAGTGTTAAGAGACCAGAATCAGAATTTGAACTCAGATCTGCATGGCTCTAAAATTCATACTGCTCTCCCAGAAAGACATCTTCCATTGTAACACAGTACATACCTGTGTCATAATGTCTAATCTTTATGACAGCTGTGTGAGTAGCCCCATTTTACAGATAAAGAACTAAATAAAAAGTTGTGGAATAATTTGACAAATTCTATATGACTAGTAAGTGACAGAGCTAAGATGCAAAATCAGGTATCCCAGACTTCAAAGCCAGAGCCCCTGCTTTTGCAGTGGAGAAATCTGACAGACGCCACCTTAGCAAGTGCCAAAATTAATATCACCCAAAACAGGGAAAATGGACCTTGTGAGCTTTCTGATGTCAGTCACAGAGGAGATAATGTCATCCATGGAGTACTAGAGTCAAAACTGCTCAGCCACAATTAACTCATAAGGAAGCAATTAGACACACTCAAATAGAAAGACATTCTGCCCACAACCAGCCTTGTCTCTCCAAAAATGTCATAAACATGAAAGATAATAACACACTAGGGAACTGCTTTTAATTGAAGGAAACGAAAGAGGCATGAAGAATAAATATCATGTATGATCCTTGATTGGATCCTAGGTCAGAGGGAAATATAAAAGATAATATTGAGATAATTTGAGAAATTTTAATACAGATTGTGTATTAGAAATAGTTATCTATCACTGGCAGATTTCCTGAGTATGATTATTATATTATGGTTATGTAGGAGAATGTCTTTTTTCTTAGGATATAGTTGCTGAAGCATTTATGGACAAAGTGTCAAGATGTCTGTAACTTATTCTAAAATGGTTTAGCACACACACAAGTAATTGTGCAGTGTATGTGTGTTGCAGGTGAAGAAAAGGAGCGAGACAGGCAGAATGAAAGAGGAAGAAAGGGAGGGAGGAAGGGAGGAAGAAAATATAGAAAATTGTTAACAATTGGTGAATCTAGGTTAAGGGTATGTTGTGTACTAACCTTGCAAATTTTCTGTGCTCACAGCTCGGCTCTTATCACCATACCACTTACGCTTTTAAACACAAAAAATCCCCAGTTCATTCTTTTCACTTTCCTCATAGGGCCTCCTAGCCTCTCAAACACAAACACAGGTTTTGTGCACTTCTGAAACTGAGGGGATGTACCTTTGGACATTAGATGACCAGGAAGTCATCAAAGGACTTCAGTTCATGCCTTACAGGAAACTTTGACACTTTGAGGAAGTTAAAGTTCCCATTCCACTTGTCATACTGCACTATTTTGAAGACTTTAAGTACAATGACCCTTTTTTCCACAAGCAATTTCCCAAAGTCATCTGTGTTTGGAACACACATAGACAGGCGGCTCTAAGTACCCATTAGTCTTCAAACCTGAAATGCTCCCCAGAATGAGTTACAATGAAAAACATGTACTACCTCAAATGAAAAATAGCAAAATACATCAAGAGTTCAAAAGGCAAGAATTGAACAAGATGATCCCATTTCATGCTACATTAATACGTCACTCTAATTTTATATAAGAATGAGCCTTCATACGTCCCATCTAGAATTCTGAAATATGTAGGTATCCAAGCAAGTAAATCTTTTTATAAATGGGGGGAGGCTGATTATGCCTGCAATTTAGGAACGTGCCCAGATTTTTGAGAAGGAGAGCCAGAAAAAGAAACCTCCTACCCATCTCAATGGACGGAAATGGATGTAAGATATAGGGGAAAGAGAGTCATGGATGGAGATTATCACTCAGCTTATCATAAATGCCCTGCTTCACATCATTGTGTACTATTGTGCTGTACAAGTTATCATTTGTTGTTTGATTATCACATACTAACATTGTATATCACCCAACAATGGAAAAGAAACTTGCTCACAACTTTGGTCCCCCAAACTTAAGTTTGCCATAAAGTCCCGTCTTAAAGTAGATTCTCCCACTGCTGGGTTTTAAAAACACAGCTCTCTCTGGAAGAGAAAAATTAGAGAATTTAACTTAAATATCATAGCTGGAAGGACTTGGTTAAATGTAACTCAGACATATGTTGCCATTCAAGGCAAATCTATAATCTTTTAGATCACCTAGTCATTCACACAGGCATGAAAATCAGTTATTCCTCCATTGATTTCTACTGTTATGCCTAGAAAACTCGGGATGTGACTTCATGATCATCATCATCATCATCATCATCAATACTACTACCATGGGCCAGCAGCCCTGATATTCTTCCATTTGATAGATTTAATGAAACAATGGAACATATTGATGTTTCTTTCCACCATCAATTTTTCTAGCTATTGAATTTCACCCTTTTCCTATCTTCCCACTTCTTCCAGTTGTTAAGGTCATTTTCAATTTCAATCCTGTTTCTAAGACATTACCCAACACATCCAACTTGCTGTCAATGGGATATTTAATAAGCAAGCTCATTTCACTATCCGAGGCATTAATGAAATTTCTAAGTACCACAATAGAACTTTTCTCAAAGTGTCTTCTCTCCCTACTTTCAAGTCACAATGACCCGTTGACAAATACTCTCAATTGAGCCAGCTGTGTACTTAACAGTAAAATGAGCTAAATCCTATTTTCACAGTTTCTTGATGAATATGACAACTGGGACTGAATTTTAAAAGCTTCTGGAGGCATAATGAAAGGTTGAAACACATCCATTTGCCCTTATCTGACAAAATAAAGAATAGCAACTCTATTATATAGTATACATAACCTTTCAGATTTTTTTTCTGTTATTTTCAAGGTCCTTGAATCTTCAGGTGTTTCCTGAATCACCAATTCTAATATGTTGGAAGCAGTATGAATTTGGAGCCAAACGCATCTGGGGCTAAATCCTACCTCTGCCACTATGTGGGAATTTGGGGAAAGAAAAAGAAAATAAAAGAAAAACTTTTCTCTTTATTTTCTCCCTAAGCCTCAATGTCCTCATCTGAAAAATAGTTATAATCCTTCTTAGCTTTTGAGCATTTTTTCAAGAATTAGCAACATGCCTTTACCTGAGTAGAAATTCAGTAAAAAGCTGGCCTTCTTCCCTTTTTGTCTCACTTAAAAGGTTGTCTCTACATCATAAAATCTCACTGCAATTAACTAGCGCTTCAGGTGCCTGTATAATCAATGTGTGTGAGATGTGAAGTATAACTATCTATTCCACTAGATTTCATATGTGTGGATCCTTTCTGATTTCTTACACCCTGGGGTTGGAGGTGAGGGCGGTGCCAGCCAGTGGTTCAGGCATGTCTTGGAGTCAATCGGAGTGAACTTGTCTAAGCCACTTGTTAATTACGGGCCTCAGAAAATTGTCTTAAATGCACTAAGTTTGTTTTCCCTTTTAAAAGAATAAATTATAATAGGACCTAGTTCCTAGTTTTCTTTTAGGAGATTTTTTTAAGGGTTACCCAAGACTTGGAGCACTTAGCACAGTCATCGGCTCACAGTAGCTTTCAGCAAACGATTGCCACATCGTGATAACATAATGTGCTAAAATCTCACCCATAAGTAATAAACCCTTATGTATCTGCTAACCACTTCCCAATTTCTCTCTGATTAACTAGGACACTTCATGCAAATGTGGACCAGACCTGTTTTATTCAATTTTGAAAATCCTTATCCTAGAACAAACAGTACATGTCACATAGTAAAGGCTCAATAAAAAAGTTGTTCAAATGATAAATGAATGAATACCTTCTTCATTTCATTCCAATAAAATTCGAATAAGTTACAAGACATCTGTTTCTTAATCGTACCCACCTGATTAACATGACCACAACCTCTGCCTCCTTAAATAAGGCTTTCTAATTTTTTAAAGTACATTAGAGTTTGGCATAAAAAGATTTTGAGGCTGCCTTTCTAAATTTCAACCACATTATTTATTTCCCAAAAATTTTTGAATTCTCACACCCATTAAAAGGGTTTATTTTCAAATATAAGCACAAACAATTCCAAAATGATTTTATCATGGCCTTATAGAGCCATGGTTCTCAACTCTCATCCAAATTCTTCAATTGGCAGAGAAGAATGATTGACTTTCCCTGAGGGATCAAAGCTCATGGATGAATTATTCCCTCCCACATGTACCAAATGTCTTTGAAGTGTCATGTTTTATCCCAAGGACAAAATCAGATGCACAAAGATACAGTCACAAGGCTACTCATCACATTGTTTTTCATAATCATGAAAAATGAGAACAATCTAAGTGAATATGAAAATATAGTACCTACATAAATTATAGTTTATCCTAATTATAAAATTCTGTGTGGCCATTAGAAACTATTTTAACATGATATTAAACATAATATTATTATATATTAAAAACATATTAAACAATATGAAAATATTTTCAAAATATATTGTTAAATGAAAAGCTGGTAATGACTTCTAGTTAATCACCACAAAAACGACAATCAAGTTCATTTTAAATCAAATACCTATAGAGGCAAAGATACCAGTAAATGATACGAAATTGTGGCAGATAGTAAGTAAATGGATGTGTGAAAACTATCTTGTAACCCAAATGAATCTAAAATTTAACCCGGCCCTAGAGAAGCCCTAGAAGTAGAAGATGCATGTTACAAAGCCTCAGAAATGCTCAAGGAGTAGAAACACTGCCTAACTCTGAAAGAGAGTACATACAGTTTAGAAAGCAAGATTGACTAAATGTGCTTATTTTTAAAAGGTCACTCCTGAACCCTACCAGCAAGGTGATAGACTTTGACCAATCATGTAGAAGCCTAGGGGTTTATCCTTTGGAGAGGCTGATTCAAATACCCTAGACTTGGAGTTATCAGGAACACATGCATAAAGTGAGAGTACCATACTAAAAACTAGATTAAGTGCAATTTTAATCACTGAAACATAAGGTTCCTGACTCGCCTTCCTCACTCACCTCCAAAAATGCTAGATAAAGTCTCAAGTTCTTTCCAGCCTGATCTTTGGCTTCAGTCACCATTACTTTCTTTAAAATTCTTTTGCTAGGCAAATTTCAAGTTTAAATAAGATCTGCAAGGGACCTACTAAAGAAAATATATATTACAATCACTTAACAAAACTCTTTATAAACAACTTCTATAAACTCTGTCAAGGCCTATAGCTTTGTTGGTGCTGATTCTTCAGAAAGTCTACCTGAAAATACCATACTTGATATTAATTTTTAATTATACAGTTAAGCTGCAAAATGGCGATTTTTAGAATACAAAGTATAATTCACCCTTTTCATTAAACCGCATGTGTCTTTTCCCAGTTGGTTTGCATTAAGGTCATTATATTAGGAGAATCTCCCTTAGTGGTTCTCATTCTGGGAATACTGAGGGAGGAGGTACTCAACCTCCACCCCAACCCTCTTCCCAGTTCCCAGTCAAGGTGTGAATCAGGAATCCAAATAGGTATTTTAAAATTATACATATGCAGCCCTGCCTCCAAAAACACAAAACCCTTCTACAATCTCCTCCTAGAGAATCACCACACATCCTTACATGGAGGTAATGGGCATGTTAGGGTGCAGGAGAAAATAGGGTAAGAACTATGTCACTATACAATAGACATCTGACCAAATTGAACAATTCTAGCAAACCTGAGTTTCAGACAGCACTGAGGAGATGACTTCTAAGGTCCTTTTCCATTTGATAATTTCTATTTTATACTGTAATTCTTTAGCGGAAATAGTACCTGTTCTCTTCTACAAAAATTGGCATATGACCCAGGTGGGGCCATTCACTGCTCTGGTCCAATGTGCATGTATAGGACTCAGCCAATCAGAGTGTTTCCCTGGCATTTTTCAAAATGAGGCAACTATGAAAGTGCCTTTTCCAATTTGGTCACAAAACTGTAAGTATATAAGAGCAAAGGATCCAGAGAAAACATGCCCATCACTCGAGGGGTAAGTCAAGCTAAGAAAATAAAGCTCATCCACAGAGAAAAAGTGGAGATTAAGGGAGAAAAGAGAGAATCCTAAAGATATTTAGGTCTCTAATGACAGGCGACCCTAAGAAATTTCCCTTTGCCTTAAAGTAGTTTTGAATTGGATTTGGTTGGATTTTGCTATTTCCAACAAGAGAGTCTTCCTAATACCAATTCTGTTCTAACTTGTAAACTCTGGAAGGGTAAAAACCAGGCTTGAAAAGACATTATGTATGAAATATACCATCTGAATAATGGTGGTGGTAGTGGCAATGATGAAGATTATAATAAGTAAATTCTATTTAATACCTACTACATGCCAGCCACTGCTTTGGCATCATCATGGTACCATGACATAAGTGCTGTAATAGTATCTCCATTATATAGTTGAGTAAACTGAGGCACATAGGCAACTTGCCCAAGATGGTGTGGCTAAAGAGTCACACAACCGGGATTTGAACCTAAGTACTCACTTCAGAGCCCACACTCTAAACTACCACAACATTCTTCCTCATCATGACAAGTCATTTAGCTTGATCCTCTAAATCAAAGCACAGAAACAAAAATTGCTCTCAACTTTGAGAATGTTTGACCTTCTGAACATTCCAATTGCTTTCACATTTCACATCTTAGTGAAAAGAGCCCCACTTCACAACCAGGATTTACATGTGAGTTTCTTGGAAAATACCCTGGGGAAACAGCTCCATCTGTAAGCAAATAGAACATGATGAATGATGACAGTCTAATGGGAAGTGCCTTACAGAGGCTGAAAACCCTGAACTATCTCTGCTTGACTTGTGGTTTGACCTAAAGCAAATCACACCATCCTTGACCTCTCTGGGCTCTGTTTCTTTCTGATTTAATACATGGTAATTTTCAATGTTCTCTCACAATAGGTGGAGGGCATTCTTAAGGCAATGTATAAAATGCTTCATGTTTCTATAAGTTTAAGAGGTTGTAATCTCACTACAATAATAACAGCTCAAATCTATTGAGTGCTTTCCACATGTCAGCACTCTGAAAAATGCATGCATCAGCTTAAGGCTCACAGCAACCTTATACTGCAAATGCTAGTATTATTTTTCTTCAACAGACAATGAACAATATTTGGGTAATTAAATTACTTGCAGACATTTACATAGTATGATGGTTAATTTTATGGGTCAATTTGGCTAGGCTATGGTGCTGAGACATTTGCTTAAACACCAGGATAGATCTTGATATGAAGGTATTTTTTTAGATGATTTTAACATTTATATCAGTAAGCTATGAGTAAAGCAGATGACCTTCCCTAATGTGGGTGGGCCTCACCCAATCAGTTGAAAGCTTCAAGAGAAAAAAAGACTGAGACTACCTGAGGAAGAAGCAATTACGTTTCCAAATTGCCTTCAAATTTGAGCTACAATATCAACTTTTTCCTGGGCCTATGGCCTTCTGGTCTGCCCTGCAGAATTCAGACTTGCCAATCCCCACAATCACACGAACCAATTCCTCAAACGAGAGAGAGAGATGTTTATGTACATATACATCCTATTAATTCTGTTTCTCTGAAGAACTCTGAGTAGTACACATATTAACTGGTAAAGTTTGCATCTGAAATGAGACAAATTGATTCCAAACTCACCCCAAGCTTTTTTTAACTCATAAAATGTTCTTTAGTCATTCCCATTTTTTTTTACAGAGGCATAACTCTGATATCTCTGAAAACCAGCAGTACCATTAGACCAAAATGAAAAAAATGAGAGGCACTTGTCGTTTTCTTCTAGGAATCTATTTATCTTGCTGCAGTCTAGATTTAATTAAGTGCAATCAAATGTCTTTGGAAAGAAATCAAAGAAAAAGGCAATGCTTCCAAACTCATTTTTAAGGCCAATACTACCTTGATAACAAAGTCAGACGAGGACAGTACAAGGAAATAAAAATACAGGCAATATTCCTAACAAAAACACATGTAAAAATCCTCAACAAAATCTAGCCAACTGAATTCAACAACACATTAAAAGAATCATTCACCATGATCAAGAGGAATTAATCCCAGAGTTAAAAGGATGCATCAACATACACAAGTCTATAAATTTGATACACCACATTAACAGAATAAAGAACAAAATCCATATGAATATCTCAGTTAATGTAGAAAAATAATTTGATGAAAATTCAACATCCTTTTATGATAAAAATTCTCAGCAAATTAAGTATAGAAGGAATGTAACTCAACTCACTAAAGGCCATGGATGACATAGCCACAGCTAATGTTACACTAGACAGTAAAAAATTGAAAGTTTTTTTCTCTGAGCTCAGGAACTATATAAAGATGTCCACTTTTACCACTTCTATTTAGTATAGTATTGGAAGTCCTAGCCAGAGCAAAAGCAAGAGAAAAAAATAAAAGCCATCCTCCAAATTGGAAATGAAGGAGTTAAATTGCCCGTTTCCAGATGACATAATCATATATATATATATATATATATAACCCTAAAGATTCCATCAAAAAACTGTTAGAACTCAATAAATGAATTCAGTAAAGGTGCAAGATATCAAATCAACATACAAGTCAGTAGAGTTTCTGAACAGTAACAATAAACTACCCAAAACAGAAATCAAGAAAGCAATCCCATTTACAATAGCTACAAAAATTACTTATAAATAAATTTAACCAAGGAGGTAAAAGATCTGTTGAAAGAACACTGTAAAAGATTGATGAAAGAAATTGAAGAGAACACACAAAAAATGCAAAGCTATCCCATATTCATGGATTAGAATAATTAATATTGTTAAAATGTTCAAAATACCCAAGGCAATCTATAGATTCAATGTAACTCCTATCAAAATTCCAAAGATGTTTTTAACAGAAATAAAAAAAACCTGAAATTTATATGGAACCACAAAACACCCCAAATAGCCAAACCCATCTTGAGCATAAAGAACAAAGCTGAAGAAAAATGAAGCTAGACTCCTATTTCTCACCATGTACAAAAATCTACTCAAAAAATGCTTTATGACATTGGTCAGGGCAAGGATTTTTTTGTGTAAGGCACTAAAAGCACAGACAACAAAAGCAAAAATAGGCAAATGGGATTGCAACATGCTAATAAGTTTCCACACAGTCAAGGAAATAATCAGTAAAGTGAAGAAACAAATTATGAAACGAAAGAAAATATTTGTGAACCATATATCTGATAATGGATTTATATCATATCATTTATATCATATCATTTATATCATATGTATGAAATACATGTAATATATATGAATACATATGTGTGTGTATATATATATGTATATATATATATATATATGGAACCCAACTCAATAATGGAAAACAAATAACCCATTTAAAATTTGGACAGTAGATCTGAATAGAAATTTCTGAAGAGAAGACATACAATTGACCAACAGGTCTATGAATAAAAGCTCAAAATCACTAATTATCAGAGAAATGCAACTTAAAACCACAATAAGCTATCACGTCACACCTGTTAGAAAGACTATGATCAGAAAGAGGAGAGAGAACAAGTGTTGGCGAGGATGTGGAGAAAAGGGAATACTTGACAACTGTTGGTATTTGCAACATTAGTACATCATTAGTATATTAGTAAATTAGTGCAGCGATTATGAAAAATAGCATGGAAGTTCCTCAGAAAATTGAAAATAG
This sequence comes from Hylobates moloch, assembly GCF_009828535.3. NCBI lineage: Eukaryota > Metazoa > Chordata > Mammalia > Primates > Hylobatidae > Hylobates > Hylobates moloch. The sequence goes on along the minus strand of NW_026652286.1, from coordinate 5,433,752 downwards.
AACTACCATACAATCCAGCAGTCTCACCATTGGGTATATATCAAGAGGAAGTTAAATCTGTACGTCGAAGAGATATCTGTACTCCCAAGTTCATTATAGCAGTATTCACAATAGGCAAGATACAGAATCAACCTAAGTGTCCATCGATGGATGAATAGATAAAGAAAATGTGGTACCATATGTGTGTGTGCATCTATATGTGTATATATAAGGAAATGTGATCTATATATATATATATATTTTCCTGGCCCCCAACCCTATGTGCTTTGTCATCATTCACTATTAAATTTTACTATCTGTAGCTAGGAAAGCTTTGTAGCTTTCCATACCCTCTTCCCTATGCAGACAATTAAGAATACTGCCCTAGCATTTCAAGGCTACTTTAGAATTTAATTGTGGACATATACCTCTTGTGCTGGCAGGTCTAGTAGGAAGTAGGGTAGCAAAGTGGAAGGAGTAAACTTTGAAATTAGAAAGATTTCTGTTCACATTCTAACTTTACCACAGACTCACTTTATAACCCTGAACAAACTGCTGTAAATCTCTGAATCTCACTTTTCCTACCTGTAAAATGGAGATAACTGTGCCTATCTTGAAGTATCAGGATACTTGATGCTTGAAGTCAAGGAACCTACAAAACAAAAGCACACAGAAGATACCCAAGAAGTCAGAGCTTTTATCGTTAGCAGCACTACCCACTTAAAATTTAAAGCTTTACATCTATTTACTAAGCTCACTTATAATCAGACTGTTGTTGTTTCACCATATTTGATTGACATTGTTGTGATATGGGGTGAAGGCTAAGTCCCCAATTATTCCATCTTACATCTGACTTGGCAGCATGTCACATAGAGTACTTTAAAAAAAAAAAAAAAAAAAAAAAACCCTGAGTCCTCTTTAAAGACCACAATAAAAGTGGGTTAAGGGTAGAATCAGAAAATTAATTTAGTTTCCATCCAGGCAGGCACTTTGCTATAATGTTTCTTTTTTTTCTTTTTTTTTTTTTTTTTGAGACGGAATCTCACTCTGTCACCCAGTCACCCAGGCTGGAGTGCAGTGGCGCGATCTCGGCTCACTGCAAGCTCTGCCTCCCGGGTTCACGCCATTCTCCTGCCTCAGCCTCCCGAGTAGCTGGGACTACAGGCGCCCGCCACCACGCCCGGCTAATTTTTTGTATTTTTTTTAGTAGAGATGGGGTTTCACCGTGGTCTCGATCTCCTGACCTCGTGATCCGCCCGCCTCGGCCTCCCAAAGTGCTGGGATTACAAGCGTGAGCCACCACGCCCGGCCACTATAATGTTTCTTGAACAACATAATGGCTCCGTGGAGCTGATGACAGAGGGTAGCAGAAGAAACAGCCCAGTTTTGGTGCAAGTTGATCTGTCACAGCTAAGCTGGCATCCAAAGGATAATATCCTTTGCACTAGAAGCAACACTTGCAGAGAAGTTTTGTCAATTGGAAAAACTGAGACATGCTCTGAGCTCCTACGTGCCAAGCTCTGGGTTATATATTCTGCCTGCTGTCTATCCTTTAATTCTGTAAATAAAGTTTGTTTTCTCTTTTTCACTGTAAAATTAATTCATGCTTCTTATAAATGGCCAGAAAAATCACAAGTCGGCAGAAGAAATAAATATTATTTTTAGCCTCAGGAATATAAAATGACTGTTGTCAACATCTTAATATTTTTTTTCTAGTCTTTAATCTACTAATTTGAGCATTGGTGAAACCCTGATAATATATCACATTATATATTCAATCCTGTAATACCTTCAACCAGAGGTTGGCAAACTATGGCCTGCAAGTCACATCTGGAACACTGCCTCTTCTTATAAATAAAAATGTATTGGGAAACATTGTGCTCGTTCAATTACGTATTGTCTATGGTCGCTTTCACACAACAGGGACAGAGCTGAGTAACTGACTTGGAGAGCCATGTAAGAGACTGTATGGTTCACAAAGCCTAAAATAGTTACTGTCAAGCCCTTTACAGAAAAAGTTTTCCAACCCCTGCCCTAAGCAAATGGCAACTGAACATAGTGACTGCAGGTGCAGGATTCCCACCTTCACCCCATTCTCTATATGCCTAAATCCTAACCACATTTCAACGCCCGATACAATCACCATTGTGTCAAGGAAGCTTCCCTTTACATTCCCAAATGGAAGCCAACTCTTCCTCTTTAAACTCCCACAGATCTCCATCCCTATTTTCCTTAACACCTTCTCCATTTTCTTACATTTTTAAAATATATGAATTTTTATAAAGTAGCTTTTCTCATCTTTTAGGCTGCCTTTATTCCACATCACTCAGCTCAGTGTCTAGCACTGGGACACATAACTCAGTATATATTTGCTGAAAAAAATAAGAGATTTTAATACATATTAACATATGGTTCCCACCGTCAAAGAATGTACAGCCTAGTCCAGAGAAATAGCACCCACCCCCATTTTAAAAATTAAGTATGGCTTCCATTCAAGAATTGCTAAGAGAAGGAAGCTGTGGATTGGACTGGTACAATCAGGAAAGGCTTCCGGAAGGAGTAGGGAATGCAAGGCCCTTAATGGGGGATTTTGATGTGTGCAGAGAAAGAACAGGTGGAAGGCAGTGATAAAGACAGGCGAGAAAAAAGTGTGCAGCTTTGTCTAACACAGTGAAGAATAATCTCAACAGAATAGAGGGTGAGCTCAAGCAAGCGAGGGAAACAGTGCAGAAAGACTGAGTATGGCCACAAAACTGTAGGACCTTGACAAGCAACAATATAATCACTAAAATGGAACCTGGGCTGAGTTCCCAAAACAGCAATGACCGACCAGAATATGCCTTACTTGACAAGCCTGTTTAGAATTCTATGGTGGATCCTGAGACTTTGCTGAAGTTGCTAATCAGCTTAAGGAGATTTTGGGCTGAGACAATGGGGTTTTCTAGATATACAATCATGTCATCTGCAAACAGGGACAATTTGACTTCCTCTTTTCCTAATTGAATACCCTTTATTTCCTTCTCCTGCCTGATTGCCCTGGCCAAAACTTCCAGCACTATGTTGAATAGGAGTGGTGAGAGAGAACATCCCTGTCTTGTGCCAGTTTTCAAAGGGAATGCTTCCAGTTTTTGCCCATTCAGTATGATATTGGCTGTGGGTTTGTCATAGATAGCTCTTATTATTTTGAGATACGTCCCATCAATACCTAATTTATTGAGAGTTTTTAGCATGAAGCGTTGTTGAATTTTGTCAAAGACCTTTTCTGCATCTATTGAGATAATCATGTGGTTTTTGTCTTTGATTCTGTTTATATGCTGGATTACATTTATTGATTTGCATATGTTGAACCAGCCTTGCATCCCGGGGATGAAGGCCACTTGATCATGGTGGATAAGCTTTTTGATGTGCTGCTGGATTCGGTTTGCCAGTATTTTATTGAGGATTTTTGCATCAACGTTCATCAAGGATATTGGTCTGAAATTCTCTTTTTTGGTTATGTCTCTGCCAGGCTTTGGTATCAGGATGATGCTGGCCTCATAAAATGTGTTAGGGAGGATTCCCTCTTTTTCTATCGATTGGAATAGTTTCAGAAGGAATGGTGCCAGTTCCTCCTTGTACCTCTGGTAGAATTCGGCTGTGAATCCATCAAGTCCTGGACTCTTTTTGGTTGGTAAGCTATTGATTATTGCCACAATTTCAGAGCCTGTTATTGGTCTATTCAGAGATTCAACTTCTTCCTGGTTTAGTCTTGGGAGGGTGTATTTGTCGAGGAATTTATCCATTTCTTCTAGATTTTCTAGTTTATTTGCGTAGAGGTGTTTGTAGTATTCTCTGATGGTAGATTGTATTTCTGTGGGATCGGTGGTGATATCCCCTTTTTCATTTTTTATTGCATCTATTTGATTCTTCTCTCTTTTCTTCTTTATTAGTCTTTCTAGCAGTCTATCAATTTTGTTGATCTTTTCAAAAAACCAGCTCCTGGATTCATTAGTTCTTTGAAGGGTTTTTTGTGTCTCTATTTCCTTCAGTTCTGCTTTGATTTTAGTTATTTCTAGCCTTCTGCTAGCTTTTGAATGTGTTTGCTCTTGCTTTTCTAGTTCTTTTAATTGTGATGTTAGAGTGTCAATTTTGGATCTTTCCTGCTTTCTCTTGTGGGCATTTAGTGCTACAAATTTCCCTCTACACACTGCTTTGAATGTGTCCCAGAGATTCTGGTATGTTGTGTCTTTGTTCTCGTTGGTTTCAAAGAACATCTTTATTTCTGACTTCATTTCATTATGTACCCAATAGTCATTCAGGAGCAGGTTGTTCAGTTTCCATGTAGTTGAGCGGTTTTGAGTGAGTTTCTTAATCCTGAGTTCTAGTTTGATTGCACTGTGGTCTGAGAGACAGTTTGTTATAATTTCTGTTCTTTTACATTTGCTGAGGAGAGCTTTACTTCCAACTATGTGGTCAATTTAAATCACAAGCATTCTTGTACACCAATCACAGACAAACAGAGAGCCAAATCATGAGTGAACTCCCATTCACAATTGCTTCAAAGAGAATAACATACCTAGGAATCCAACTTACAAGAGATGTGAAGGACCTCTTCAAGGAGAACTACAAACCACTGCTCAATGAAATACAAGAGGATACAAACAAATGGAAGAACATTCCATGCTCATGGGTAGGAAGACTCAATATTGTGAAAAAGGCCATACTGCCCAAGGTAATTTATAGATTCAATGCCATCCCCATCAAGCTACCAATGACTTTCTTCACAGAATTGGAAAAAACTACTTTAAAGTTCATATGGAACCAAAAAAGAGCCCGCATCGCCAAGTCAATCCTAAGCCAAAAGAACAAAGCTGGAGGCATCACGCTACCTGACTTCAAACTATACTACAAGGCTACAGTAACCAAAACATCATGGTAATGGTACCACAACAGAGACATAGATCAATGGAACAAAACAGAGCCCTCAGAAATGATGCCGCATATCTACAACTATCTGATGTTTGACAAACCTGACAAAAACAAGAAATGGGGAATGGATTCCCTATTTAATAAATGGTGCTGGGAAAACTGGCTAGCCATATGTAGAAAGCTGAAACTGGATCCCTTCCTTACACCTTACACAAAAATTAATTCAAGATGGATTAAAGACTTACATGTTAGACCTAAAACCATTAAAATCCTACAAGAAAACCTAGGCAATACCATTCAGGACATAGGCGTGGGCAAGGACTTCATGTCTAAAACACCAAAAGCAATGGCAACAAAAGCCAAAATTGACAAATGGGATCTAATTAAACTAAAGAGCTTCTGCACAGCAAAAGAAACTACCATCAGAGTGAACAGGCAACCTACAGAATGGGAGAAAATTTTTGCAACCAACTCATCTGACAAAGGGCTAATATCCAGAATCTACAATGAACTCAAACAAATTTACAAGAAAAAAACAACCCCATCAAAAAGTGGGCGAAGGACATGAACAGACACTTCTCAGAAGAAGATATTTATGCAGCCAAAAAACACATGAAAAAATGCTCATCATCACTGGCCATCAGAGAAATGCAAATCAAAACCACAGTGAGATACCATCTCACACCAGTTAGAATGGCTATCATTAAAAAGTCAGGAAACAACAGGTGCTGGAGAGGATGTGGAGAAATAGGAACACTTTTACATTGTTGGTGGGACTGTAAACTAGTTCAACCATTGTGGAAGTCAGTGTGGCAATGCCTCAGGGATCTAGAACTAGAAATACCATTTGACCCAGCCATTCCATTACTGGGTATATACCCAAAGGACTATAAATCATGCTGCTATAAAGACACATGCACACGTACGTTTATTGCAGCACTATTCACAATAGCAAAGAGTTGGAACCAATCCAAATGTCCAACAACAATAGACTGGATTAAGAAAATGTGGCACATATATACCATGGAATACTATGCAGCCATAAAAAATGATGAGTTCATGTCCTTTGTAGGGACATGGATGAAACTGGAAAACATCATTCTCAGTAAACTATCGCAAGGACAAAAAACCAAACACCGCAGGTTCTCACTCATAGGTGGGAATTGAACAATGAGAACTCATGGACACAGGAAGGGGAACATCACACTCCGGGGACTGTTGTGGGGTGGGGGGAGGGGGGAGGGACAGCATTAGGAGATATACCTAATGCTAAATGATGAGTTAATGGGTGCAGCAAAACAACATGGCACATGGATACATATGTAACAAACCTGCACATTGTGCACATGTACCCAAAAACCTAAAGTATAATAATAAAAGAAAAAAGAATTATATGGTGGAACATTATCAGCTGGCTTCTGCAACACCCTGTGTCTTAATGAATGCCATTTGTAAAATATTTGAATGAGGCTGGTCTCCAGCTCAGAAATACATGGGAAGGTGAATACAAACACACTCGCCCTGTGGTCTCCCACGGGACTTTTTACATAATCTTCTCCATAGCACAAATCAAGCATTGTTGTAATTGTCTCTGTTTACATGTTCACATTGCCCGCTAGGCATGAACTTCTCCAGGGTATCCTAGTCATGGATTGTTTAATTGTAAGAGAAAAAAGCCCATTCAAGTTAGCTTAAGTGAAGAGAAACTCTTTTTAGGCTGCAGCAGTACCCTATAGGCCACACCTGGGTAGAGTACAGCCCATACTCACCAGACTGGTATCTCTTACCAGTCTCTCTTCCTGGAGCTTTCTGCATTTTCGTATCTGCCAAGCTCTGTACCTCTCCTCTTCCCTTCCCTCTGAAACTCAGCTTCCTTCCCAAGCAAAGCCATAGTTCTGGGTCCTACAATTCACATTTTCTCAAATTCAACCTCCCTATGTCTTATAAGTTGCTTAACTTCTAGTGACATATGATGCATTTGAGAAAAATGAGTTGCGACTATGAGTTGACTCAGGTAGAAAAGCATAGCACTCAGACTTGAGAATGTGTCTCTGTATTAGAGGAAAATCTGATAAATCATAATGGGACTTTTTTTAAGCGATGCTCTATCACCAGTGCTATCAATGGTACAGAGGATTATGCAGTAGAGAAAAAGTGATTCCAAACAGCTGGACTTTGAACATGAAACTTTAAAAACACCTTAATAATTCATTTTACTTATATTGTCCTACTAACAAGAAATAGGAAAATGCAAAAGCATGATATATGAGAGAAAAGTAACAACCAAAATAGCCTAAAAGAGGTCTTTCAGTAAGCATAAAATAAAAATTCCAAAAGATGGAAAGGTATCACGTTATAGAGGAAGTGGCAGATTTATATTTCTGAGTGATGGACTTACAAATGACAGTGTCTTTTATTGAATGAAGTATCGTTTTTGCTGCTTCCCTATGATTCCAGGTTATAGAAGGCTTTGGGTTGCCAGGTCTTCAAGCTACATCTCTAAATGACATTGAAGTGCGGGCTCAATTCCATCTGAGTGTGTCAATCACTATGTTTTAGTTTCACATTCCCAGGAAAGACAGCATATGTGTTTCCACTTCAGTCAGATGTCTACAGCAACTGAATAATCTAGATAGAAGGGGAATAGGGTTCCAACATGGTGTAGGGGCTTTGGTATAAAAAGTGAAGATCAGGAGTCTTTTTAGTATCCATCTCCACAGAGCAATTCCATATAGAACTCATTACTTGCCAAATGAATTTTATTGCAATAAGCTCTGCAGCATGTGGAGTGTCGAGCTGGTATCTAAAAGTCAAAGAGTACAAACAATTGCAAAGTAGGGGTGGCTTTTGAGGAGTACAGAAGAGTCTGCTCTCAGCTTAAAGTATATTGTTTTCATAACTAAAGGCAGGGAGTTATAACCATGTCTACTACAATCACAGAAGACATTCAACATTTGAAGAAAAAATTCCCTTAGCATTTCCTATGTTACACACACCTATCTAATGGCTATATGGATTCTCAGCAAATGAGAATATATCAAAATCATCTGTGGAGCTTGTTAAAAATAGTTGCAGAGAGCCAATCCCCCAAGCGAATTAATCACTGAAGGTGGGGTCCGAGAAACTGTATTTACAAAGCTCCTTAGCTATTTCTGATGTGCTCTCCTGTTTAGTAACCAATAAGTTAAGATGTATGCATACAAATATAATTTATTTTGCAAGGTAAGAAGTCTCTGTGGCATTCAAACCAAACTTTAAGTGATTGCACACAGAGACTGAAGCTTCTGGGTAAGTAGTTCATTTGTTCTGACACTAAAGTCAGCAGCATAGATTAGAAGAGGAAAACTTGGCTGGGCACAGTGGCTCACGCCTGTAATCCCAGCACTTTGGGAGGCCGAGGTGGGCGGATCACCTGAGGTTAGGTATTCGAGACCAGCCTGACCAACATGGAGAAACCCCGTCTCTACTAAAAATACAAAATTAGCTGGGCGTGGTGGTGCATGCCTGCTATCCCAGCTACCCGGGAGGCTGAGGCAGAAGAATCGCTTGAACCTGGGAGGCAGAGGTTGCAGTGAGCATAGATCACACCACTGCACTCCAGCCTGGGCAACAAGAGTGAAACTCTGTCTCAAAAAAAAAAAAAAAAAGAGGAAAACTTAGGAAGACAAACTAGACACACAGTCGGTAGGCCAAAAGAAGAGGAAAGAACAGAATCTGGAATCTGGACCAGAAGCAAATATGGTATACCACAATGACCTATGTGATGGAGAATTTACATACCAGAACCAGGCTCTTCTTTTACTGGTGTTATTATTAATATTTTTATTATTTTATTATTACTAGGTAAATTGCTAGTGTCTTTTTTGTAAGTTATCTTTTAACAGACCATCTGTAGGTTGTTTCACAGACTCAGTTCTCAACTTACTTTTTGGATTTGCTTTTTTTTTTTGAGACAAAGTCTCACTCTGTTGCCCACGCTGGAGTGCAGTGGCACGATTTTGGTTCACTGCAACTTCCATCTCCTGGACTCAAGTGATTCTTGTGCCTCAGCCTCCCACATAGCTGGGATTACAGGCACATACCACCATGCCAGGCTGATTTTTGTATTTTTGGTAAAGACAGGGTTTCACCATGTTGGCCAGGCTGGTCTTGAACTCCTGACCTCAAGTGATCCACTCACCTGCCCACCTCAGCCTCCCAAAGTGCTGGGATTACAGGCGTGAGCCACCACGCCCAGCCTCTAGCATTTTTTTTTTAAAGAAATAGGGTCTCACTATGTTGCCCAGGCTGGACTCCAATTCCTGGGCTCCAATGAGCCTACTCCCTCAGCCTTCAAAGTTGCTGGGATAGGGCTACAGGTGTGCACCACTGCACCCAGCTCTCTAGTCTTTTCAGTGGTAGTGTAACCTTCTAATTCCCTTTTAATTTTCTATTCAAAATATTTAATGTGGCTTCTGTTGTCCTGACTGGATTCTGACTGTCACATCCTTTCAAATAGTGGTTTTTAACTTCAGTGTACATAAAAGCAACTTGGAGGGCTACGAAAAATTCAGATTCAGTAGTTCTGGAATAAGCCCAGAAAGCTGTGTTTTTATCAAGAATTCCAGGGGCCTGCATCTACCTTGAGAGATGCTGCTTTAATATACAGGTGGGGACCCCTGAACCCCATGGACTCAACCACTCTTATTGAAGAATATTCGATGGCCAGATCAATCATTCCAGCCAAGCAGCACCCTTTGCTACCTAGTTTATTCCACATAGGAAGGGTGCTGCTTGCCTGGAATGATTGATCTGGGCATCAAATAAACCAAGTTTATTCCTACATGAAAGTGTGTTCATTATAGTCTTAAAATTGCTCACTCAGCTGGGCGTGGTGGCTCATGCCTGTAATCCCAGGACTTTGGGAGGCCAAGGCGGGTGGATCACTTGAGGTCAGGAGTTTGAGACCAGCCTGGCCAATATGGTAAAACCCTGTCTCTATAAAAATACAAAAATTAGATGGCTGTGCTGGCAGGCGCCTATAATCCCAGCTACTCAGGAGGTTGAGGCAGGAGAATCACCTGAACCCAGGAAGCGGAGGTTGCAGTCAGCCAAGATCATACTACTGTACTCCAGCTTGGGCAACAAGAGCGAAACTCTGTTTCAGAAAAAAAAGTGCTCACTCGCCAGAAACAGAAAATCTCTGGGAAATCACTTATCTATGAGGTGCACTAGAGTTTAAAGAGGAAGAGGACAGGATTGGACCCAGGGCCAAGTTCTGGCTCTGCCATTTACTGATACATGACATTAAGCAGATCGCTTCACCTATCTGAGCTTCAACTTACTTATCTGTAAATGCCTCCCTCAGAGAGCTGATCGTCATAGACATAATGGTATTAGTGTCTACCTTTCCCATTTACACCCTGAAGTCCATAAAGGCAGGAACTATATCCGATATATTTATTGTTTTCTCATCACTCACCCTATGTTCAACACAGAATTATTGAGCACCTGATACATGACAGGCTCTACACTAGATCTAAACAAGGACAAATGTGCTTAACCTAACATTTAGAAGAGTCAATGCCCACAGCATTTTGTTCAGCAGCAGCAACAGCTAAGGTAAGTGTCTTGCTTGTAAATGGCAGGTATATTAGCAAATCATAAAGGGCAAACAAGAGCAGGTTAAAAGTAATACTTCATACAATAATAGTTGCAGCCTATTATAGCAAAGGAGCAGAAATGAATGATGGGAAAGAAATAGTTAAATCCTTACATTTGAGCTGAGCTACCTGGTTTTTTACTGCTCAGCAGAAGCTGTGCAGGGAACACAGTCCTTGGAGCAAGAGTGGCAGAAAGTGATCTCACTGCCACTCAATGGTAGGGAGCCTTTCTCATTTGGAGTTTTCATTTGTCATTTTCAATCTTGTGAAATGCTTCCCAGGTCAGACTTCTAGCACCTGTGGGGTAAAACCCTGGACACCCATTAACTTCCCAGCATGAAACACAGCAGCTGTTTACATCCCTTCTGGTCCCCAGGGTGAATGGTGGTTGTACTTGGTAACAGGCATCTGATCTCACCTGAGCTCCACAGATGCAGGAGGACAGAAGACACCTTCACATCTCCCTGCATGTGTGAGCAGACACCAAGGGAGATGGCAGAGAGCTTCATTCTGTACCTTCATACATTTAAAGTGACCAGACTGGACCCTGGGAAATAGTTGAGCCTAATTCATCTCCGACAACCCAGACATCCCTATGCTCATTCTCGTACAATCAATTGCAATATGTTTCCCCAGCACACAAACACCCAGCATGATCTTATTCCTGACTCACAGAGTTCTACATTTCCTGTTCAGTTACTTATCAATCTTTTCAGTTTTACAAATATACAATGTACATTGAATACTAAATTCCAGGGAACTGTTGAGCATCTTGCATGCAATAGTTATCCTATTAACTCTTCACCAGAATATTACGAGGTAGGTGGAGATGGAAACCTAACATGCACAGAAAGAAAACTGCAGCCTTTGCTCTATCTGACTTCAGAGCACATGCTCTTCGCCACTCTACTATACTACCTGCTCTTATGTATCTGTGAAAAGGAAAATGTTACATTGAGGCAGAGCAGCTGTTGGCAAACATTTTCTGTAAAGATTCGGATAGTAAATATTTTAGACTTTGCTCACTGTAAGGTCTATGCACTGACTACCCAGCTCTGCTGTTGTGGAGTGAAAGCAGCCACAGGCAATAGGTAAACAAGTGGGTATGACTGTGTTCCAATAAAACTTTATTTACAAAAACAGGCAGTGGGATAAATTTAGCCTGCGGATTATGGTTGCCAGTCATTGAGTTACAGGAACGTCAAGCCAAAGAAATAAAGGCTATCAGACTCAGCATAAAGGTGAACTTGCCTCAGTTGTTTCTGTGGGAAAAGCCCCAGAGGACACCGTATCTGCAACTCTTCTCTAGCCACTGCCTACCCAACCCCTCTGCTACTCTCCTGAGCAGGGCATGACTGAAGTGAGCCTCCTGAAGTTCCTGTGCATCTGTCATTGAGAAAAAGAGGGAATACACATGCATCAGTTTCTCTCACTTTGAGGCCTCTGTGTCATAACACAGTGCCCCACGCACTGCCATTCATTACTCTTCTTGTGCAATGCCCTCTGTGCTTTTCACCTTGTGAACCCAAGCCAGGCTACCCTTCTCCTCCCTGTATCCCTCCTCTCTGTATCACTTGGAGGAAGGCTAGTGACACTATAAATGTAAAACAAGACAGGAAGAACAACTGAAACATTAAAACATGGTCTACTGGTAAAAGTAATAATATTTAGTAAATGTGTATATATACCATTTACCACTTATGTATAATGATCATGAAGCACAATAACAATTATAAATATTGATTAGGAGATAAGAACTCTGTCATAAGTTGTATTTGATTACAACAATGAGCTGTGTTCAGGCTCTCAGCTTTCACAGTTTGTTGCACATGAAACATGAGCATGTCTGCTCACAATTAAGTATGATACAGAGCATCAGTCGCCATCTCTAGCTTTTTCTTGTGTATTTTAGATAATCCATATAATGTCTATATTAATAAAATAGCAAATCTTCTGGCTATAAGGCAACACATTGTATTATGAGTGGAACACTAGACTTGGAGTTAGAATATTAATTGCAAACTATATCAATTGTTGGGCACAGTACTAAGCAGATTGTGTAAATTATCTCTTATTAACATCAGCAACCTCATGATATAAGTGCTATTCTTATCTCCATGTTGCTTATGAAGAAACTGAGGCTTGCCTTAAGAATAAGGTTTTTTTTCTCTGTTGCTTCTGTGACAGTGTAGAGTTTTGTTGTCACCTCTCCACAAGAAAAATTATTATACCTTCAGGAACCAACAAACAATTTTTAAAATTTCCATGCCTTGGATTCTAAGATCAGGGCCCTACATAAACCACATAGGGCTTCCTCTGTGACCATCAAATCACCTCTAATTCTGATGTCAACCAAGTATGAGAAAGCTGAATGATCAGAGTGGGTCAGCATGCTAAACACTAACATTCTCTTTCAAGGCCGTGGGAACAAGAAAGAAAGCAGTCAGAGGCAAAGGATTAGACGCACACGTGGCAAGATGAGTAGATCTTAAAAGCAGCATGTTAATTTAAAAAAACCAAGAAGGCTGAAATATTTGACATCATACTGTTTGCATAATTTAAAAGTACATGCACATAAAACAGCAATGCACATTTTGTAAGACATACACATAATACAAAGAAAGAATTAAACAAGAATGATTGCTATAGTGAAGGGAGGGGAATGGGAGGAGGGAATAGAGACAAACATAAATAAATAAATAAATAAATAAATAAATAAATAAATAAATAAATAAATAAATAAGTAAATAAAACAAACAGCAGAGGTCTTGCCAGGAATGATGAGAATCATGTACCAAGAACTGAGAAGTGTCATTATCCAATCCACTGAAACTAAGGTCCAAGAAAGAAAATAGGATAAAAGAAGAAGAAATACCCTCTGTCCAAAGGATGGCCGAACAATAAAATGATGATGATGAAGGGACTCATGCAGAAAAGGTAGAGACGGATTTAGCCTGAATCAGCTGCATTCCCAAAACAAAACAATTAGACTTCTAGAAAATAAAGGATGTCTCTAACATAGCCTTGATAAAGCAAGGGCACAGCCATCGGCAATGCAAAATTACTCTTGTTGAGCAATGATCCTGGCCCAGCAATATTTTCTCAGGGATAAACCGACAGCTCAGTAATAGATTGAAAAGACATAGCCATTAATATAGCCACTGTACTAATCCATTTCTTAAATTAACATTGTATAAAATTAAATGTCACACAAACAAGATATACTTGTTCATTAACTACAGCTGAAAAGAAGGAAAGGGTAGTGATCTCTGAAGCTAAATGGGTGTCCTTAATTAGACCAGACATATTGAGAATCTTTGTGGCATTGGATAATGCAAATGGGGGTAAAATTGTGTCGTGTCTCAGCCAGATATGAAAAAAAAAAGGTTAGATCATGGCATAAGAGGAGTCTTTGCTTCCTCTCAATTTTCCAAACATCACATGTTTGATCATCTCTAGATGAGTCACAAGCTGTATTAAAAGCCAAAGACGACTTAATGTAGAAGAGAGAAAGAGAAAGGGAGAGGGAATTTTGAGGGAATTCGTCTATTTTAAAATGTATGTGTAACAGCCTACTCTCAAAGTGAAGCACCCTACTATTGCTGTTACCACCTACAACTCACCACCGGGAACATCAATGTGACAACAACAGTTTCATAAGAACTGCTCAAATACACAAGAGATACACCTACACCTGATGGACTCCCTGCATGAAAATTCTGAACAGGTGTTAATATTGACAATTGCAAGAATAACGCTGGATTTCTAGAAACTAAAACCCAAATACCTATAATATCTATTATTCCAGTAACTGGTGCAAGACTTGATTTCTGATCACAATCATCTCTTCTATCCATGAGACCAAGGCAAAGAGCGGTGTGTCAGCATGGTGTGGCACAGGGGTAAATAATACCACTTTAAGGAAAGACAAACCTAGAGCTGAATTCTAACTTTGCCACTTTACTTATGGTGCGATCTTGGGCAAATTTTATCTTCTCTAACCCTCGATTCCTTTATGTGAAAAGTGGGAGAAACAATAGGATTGCTTACAGCGTACATACAAACATTTAGCACAGATTGTTAGACACAGTTAAGTAACTAGTAAATATTAGTTACTACTAAAATTAACCTGCAAGTAGACCTCAAAGGAATCAGCCGAATATCTCATCTATTGATAATTTACTGCACACCATGCATAGTGCTAGGCACTGAAAATACAAAGGTGGGCACACCACAGATCCTATCTTTAAGTTTCTTAGCTCTTTGCATTACTGCTACTAAAACCAACCAGTAACTCTATTAAATTCTAAATTCTCACTAGGAAGAAACCAATGTGCTTAAAAGAAAAGACTGTTGCTTTCTGTTCCAGACTCCACAATACCAATTTGCTAGTGAGGAAAGCAGATGCTTGAAAGTGAGAAAAGCAGAAAGCAACTAAAAATAAAGGGGGCACAATTATTTTAAGAAAGCAAGAATTTGTAACTCTCAAGTTATCACTGATTGAGTGCTTACTGTATGCCAGGCATCAACTTTGCACTGAATCTTCCTTTTCACCCTGTAACGTGGATATTGCACGATCCATGTTTCTGAGAAAAGTAGGACAATTGAGACTTTTGGCATTTGACAATATGCCCAAAGACATATAGGAAATACCTGGTAGAACAAGGATTTAAACCTCTGATTCCAGAGATAGAACAGGGATTTAAACCCCTGATTCCAGAGGCATACTCCCTTCTTTATACTGTAAGATACTGTAGGATACTTAAAATTTTGGAGCTGGCAGGAAGTTAGATATTGCCTAATCCAAACTCCTCATGATATAGGAGTAAACAGACCAAGAAATGCAAAATGACATGCCCAGTATCACCCAACTATTTAATCCCAGGACCAGTATTCAAACCTGGCCTCCCTGATTTCCAGTCAGGGCTCTTTTGTTATGCCACCACTGGGTCCCAGTCCTTAATCAAGTCTAAGGAAGCATGGTAAATAGGCCTGTAGGATGAGAACAGATATTCAACTCAAGTTTCCACTCACAAGAGATTCTCTGTATTACCAAAACCCAAGCTTTGCATGGAACTGAACAATCACACTTCCATGCCCCAGATGAAGTGAACGAAAGAAAGAAAAGGCAGGGCTGATATGCCTTCTTGGGAGAGATCATCATGTCAGCCCTCATAATCTTAGAGTACTCATTTCTCCATTTGCTGTTTCTACACTTAGTACCCTTCAAAAGGCATTTGATGGGAAGATAGGTTATAGGATCCCTGATGCCCTGTGCTCTTCCTTGCCAGCCACAGTAGTGGACACCAGGGTAACAAATGCAAATGCTTTTATGAGACAGGCAGGTGACACAAATGAATGATGTGGACTGGGTACAAGACAATAAAATATGGTGAGAGCTGTGCCATTTTGGAGTGTGTGTGTTTCATATCCCATAAAGAGATAAGCTGTTATCCAGTTGTGTGTTTCATATCATGTAAAGAGATAAACTGTTATTCAGTTCTTGCCCACTATTCCCATGGGGACACACAGCCTATGTTGCTGAATTTTCTAGTATTTAAAGAAACCATGTAAACATGTAATTTTATGTAAAATTTTTCCAAATTTTCAAACATAGTGTCAGGCTAAATCTAGCTTGTAGGTTACCAAATTTTTGACTCTGATGTATGGATTCTGAGCTTTCATACCTTCCAAAAGTGAGACTTTCTCACTCTTCCCAGACAACATGTTTTTCCTATGGATTTTTTTGAATATTTTTATATGTATTTCTAAATGTCTCTCCTGTTAGATATAATCTCCTTGAAAATGGAGTTATTTTTTTAAATTCAAGTTTCTGGTATGTAGTTGGTGAAGAGAATTTAAAGAGAAAGAAAAGGATAATCTTCCCTGAAAGAGGAAGCTATTTGTGTTCATTAAACCAGTCAACAAATATTTCTCGAATACTTCTCATCACAGCCAGAAATTGTATTAGCTGCTTAGGACTGTGACAGTAAAAAATGATACATTCTGAAATTCCCCAGATCTTTAAAGGCTGGGAGAAGTTTTCTAGCCTGTACAGCACTTACATGTACATCTTCTATTATTTAGCAGTTTTTCAGTATTCACAGCTTTGGGAAAAAATTACTGGTTTACCTGTGTTTGTTAAAGATACATATATTAATCAGCACTCTCAGTTCATAGCAGCAGCAGAATACTCAAACTACTAAGAAGGAAGTAAGAGAGAGAGGAGGAGAAGAAGGAGAGAAAAGAGAAGAAAGAAAGAAGAGAAGAAAAGGAAGGAATGGAAGGGAAGGGGAAAGGAAAGGAAAGGAAGAGAGAGGGAAGGAAGGAGGGAAGGAGAGAGAGAGAAAGAAAGAGAAAAAGAAAGAGAGAGAGACAAAGAAAGAAAGAGAGAGAAAGAAAAAGAGAGAGAGAAAAGAAAGAAAGAAAGAAAGAGAGAGAGAGAAAGAAAGAAAGAGAGAGAGAGAAAGAAAGAAAAAGAAAGGAAGGAAGGAAGGAAGGAAGGAGGGAAAGGGAGAGAGGGAATCAAAGAAAATGTTTGTTCATATAACCAAAAGATGTGGGGATAGGACTTGTGGTTTCAAGCACAGCAGGACTCAGACTCAAGTACAGTACGTCATCAGGGATCAATTCTTAGGCTTTAGCCATGTATACAAATATTAAGATCACTAGCAGTGCAAGACTCACACCTTAGCACTAAGTAACATCAGGGGAAAAAAGAATATCTCCAACAGCACTGGTGGAAAAGCCCAGGGAAGATTCTTATTGATCCAGGTTGGTCACATAAACCATCCACGAACCAAAAGTCATAGAAAAGAAGGATTCTGTTAACATAATAGAAAAGAGAGAAGCATAAACAGGAGATGTGCCTTGTTTGGAATAAACCAAAAGCTATCAAAGCAAAATGGCATTGTCTTTCTGACTACCCATAGGAAATGGATCTGAACCAGGAGCAATTTGGCTTAAGTCAAAATTTTTGCTGTATTAAATCAGCAAGAAGGAAATACAGATTATTTTTGTTTACTCATTATGTAATGGTTACGTTTGATTCCAACATAGTGTCAAGTTCTACTTTTAATTCTACCATATAATCTCTCAAAGATGCTTATTTTTAGGATGCTTAAAATCAGTGGCAGAGTTTGGTGGTGGTGTTCAGTAGTCAGATACATTTGAGGAACTGTGGGTTACACCAAACTAGATAGATTTCTTAACTGAAGAACTTTGTACAGACTGAATTACGCCAATGTGCATCATGAATATCCAAATGTGGTGACTAAAGTATGCTTTAGGTCCTGAATTAATTTGACTATGGAACACAGAGAATGGTCACAGAGAATCCTGTAGGCCTGGGGTTCTATGAAAGACATAATCCTCTGACCCACAATGAGACGGAAGTAATCAGTTTTTTTCTGTGCATTTAAAACCTGCTGCTTGGTGGTATGAAAACAGCATAGATTTTCACATCAGTGCTGTGTTTAAATCTCACTTTATTACCTTTAACCTAGATCAAATTACTTAAACCTCTCTGAAACTCAGTTTCTTTATATATATAAAATTACATGTTTAAGATAACTTGGCAAAAGAGTCTAGGATGATACCTAGTCATTTGTTTCTAGTTTCATTTCTTAAAATTATTTTAATCAATAATTGCATATATTTATGGTATATGATGTTTTGATATATGTATACATTGTAGAATGATTAAATCCTGCTAATTAACATATTCAACATCTCACCTACTTTTTGGGGTGAGAACACTTAAACTCTAGTCTTTTAGCAATTTTGAAATATATATTATTAACTGTGATCACCATGTTACGTAATAGATCACTAAAACCTATTTGTCCTCATGAAACTTTGGACCCTTTGGCTAACATCTCCCGTTTCCCCATCTACCCATGCTACTAACCTCTGGTACCCATCATTCGACTCTCTACTTCTATGAGTTAAATTTTTTTAAATTCCACATATGAGCGAGATCATGTCTGTACCTGGCTTATTTTACTTAGCATCATGTCCAGGTTCATCTAAGTTGTTGACCTAGGACGGATGCAAACTTTAATTTAGCAAACAATGGTAATCCTGCAATTAGCACTATGTTCCTGTTTCCCAGTGTTTTGTTTTTTTAGTGACAGGGTCTCTCTCTGTCACCTAGGCTGGAGGGCATGGCATAATCATAGTTCCCTGGAGCCTCGACCTCCTGGGTTCATAGGATCCTTCCTCCTCAGCCTTCTAAGTGCTGGGATTACAGGTATGAGCCACGGTGCCTAGCCCTACTTCCCAGTATTAATGCAAGCCTTAGTCAGAAGAGCCTACTAATACAGATTCAGATAAAGGTTAGAGGAGAGAAAAGGTGAAATGCCTTTAGTGAATTAAAGTAGTCTGAACTAATTAAAAAAAAAAAAAAAAGAGCATCTGAGCCAGGTATAGTGAGGCCAAGGTCAGGAGCTGGTCTCAGAGCTAGGTTTGGATGATCTGGATTACCTCGTGCTAGCTACTTAAGTCCTATAAGGACCCATTTCCTGGAATATAAAATGGGGATAATTATGCCACTTCAGGTGGTTGTTGTAAAGATAATGCACATAATTCATTTACTTACTGAGCTTGATATATGATAATCACTCGATATCAATATCAGTCAAGACTAGTTGCATCTGGATACCATAGAAATCAATCCCAAAACTGCACCAGCTGGATAGAAATATGACTGCTGGATAGAAATATGACTTATAGCAGCATGATTTATAGCGGCACTATTCACAATAGCAAAGACTTGGAACCAACCCAAATGTCCAACAACAATAGACTGGATTAAGAAAATGTGGCACATATACACCATGGAATACTGTGCAGCCATAAAAAATGATGAGTTCGTGTCCTTTGTAGGGACATGGATGAAACTGGAAAACATCATTCTCAGTAAACTATCGCAAGGACAAAAAACCAAACACCGCATGTTCTCACTCATAGGTGGGAACTGAACAATGAGAACTCATGGACACAGGAAGGGGAACATCACATTCCAGGTACTGTTGTGGGGTGGGGGGTGGGGGGGGCGGGGACAGCATTGGGAGATATACCTAATGCTAAATGACGAGCTAATGGGTGCAGGAAATCAACATGGCACATGGATACATATGTAACAAACCTGCACATTGTGCACATGTACCCTAAAACCTAAAGTATAATAAAAAAAAAAAAAAAGAAATATGACTTATTTCTTTCTCATACTACATGCCTGTGTCAGGTCAGCAGGAGAGCTGTGCTCACCATTGTCACTCAGCCACACAGGCTGATACAACAAACGCCAACTCAAATGTTGCCACCCATCATAGCAAAGGGAAAGAGCTCTCTGGCAGGTCTCCAATCAACAACTAAGTAACAGGCCTGGAAGTGACATATGATACTAGAGCTTCCCACTCAATGACCAGGACTAATCATATGGCCTCACTCAACCACAGAGGGGTCAGAAAGCGCAACCCTCATTGCATCCAGAAGGAGAAGATATGGAAATATTTGCTGAATGGCACCATTACCCACATGCTAGCTTCTGTGACCCAAGCTTGCACTCAATAGGCACCTCATGAGTGTTTGATGATTTGTTTAAAATGGCCAGTAGAGGAGGAAGACCCAGCTTATGCAATCATAGTCAGCAGAATCAAAAAGACCCACTATAAAGAGAAAACTATAAAAGCAACAGCAACAGCAGCAGCGAGCCTGGATACAGTATGGCAATTAAAATAGGTATGTCAAAAACTATTGAATGTCAGTTTTGTTACCTTTATCCTGGGTCAAAACTTCTCTGAACCATAGTTTCTTCATCTATTAAAAAAATGAGGCATCTTGGATTATAATATATTGTATGTCAAAGAGTCTAGGACAATATCCAGCTTACAGAACATACTTGTTAATGCTAGTTTCATTTCATTCATTTCATTAAACTGACCTAGGAAATATATAAATTTCTACCAAATGTAGCAAACTCCTTCACAAAGTCTGCACAAAACTCCAATAGTGCCTTCTCTGATTTTGAAGATCCTTGATAACAGCATATTTAGATGACTTATAAAAAAAGAAAAAGGAATGAGATCTGCAATTCACAATAAATCTTCAAATAAATTATTCATGCTATTTGTTTATAAGCAGCACAACCAGTCAACCATGACGTTTAAACTGGGAAATCAATTTTCCTGCAAAAATATTTCAGGTTATATGGAGTTGTCTTGGAGAATCTGATGACTGCAATGATGAATTGTTTTATATCATTCATATAAAGAGAGCATTACAGAAGGACTAATACAGAAACAATCCTGAATTCCAGGACAGGAAGGCATGAAGAAATTGGCTGGCTTTTGTTGGGAAGGGTCCCCAGATTTCTTTCACTTCTCCACAGTTATTCCCCAACCGCAACGGAATATGCTAGGAAAATACAGAATTGCTGCAGAAATGTGCTCAAATATATAAATTAAAATTAATTCAAGCCACAGATTCCTACTGATCCCACAGTTTTAACATTTTTAGAAATTTATCTGTCATAAATTCATCTTCAAGGAAGTCATTACTCAAAACTAAGCTGAAAAGAAATGAACCAAATTGTAGTCATTTTTTTAAAAATTGTTATTATTTTGGCAGAGACTAATGATTGTTTGTTCAACTTCTATTCTCCTCTCTTTCCTTCTAACAGAATAAGAAATTGTATTCTGGCCTCTTCCCAGCTCCTTGTGGTCATAAGCTTCAAGGGCAGCTGACTCCATCTTTAGTTGTAAATGGTGAATCTTCTTTGGTTAAAGTCAAACCTGCTTAACTAAAATCAATGTAGGAATGAGGACGTGACGTAATTCTGGCTAAGATATGAGAAGTCCACTATGGACCTTCTAAAACATCCCCAGAAGAGGAAATTTTATTCTTTTTTTTTTTTTTTGGTGGGGGGTGGGGGGTGGAGACAGGGTATTACTCTGTCACACAGGCTGGAGTGCAGTGGTGCAATCATGGCTCACCATAGCCTCTCACTTCTGGGCTCAAGTGATTCCCACACCTCAGCCTCTCAAGTAGCTGGGACTATAAGCGTGTACCACCACACCTGGCCTTTTTTCTTTTTTTCCTTTTTTTTTTTTTTTTTTTTTGAGAGGCTTGGTTTCACTATGTTGATCAGACCTCAAGCAATCCTCTCACCTTGGCCTCCCAAATTCCCAAAGTGCTGGAATTATAGGCCAGAGCCACCACTCCCAGCCAATTTCATTCTTGAAAAGAATAGTCAGTCCCTTTTTTTCTTACAGATGTTGTCCTAACTCTACACCTGGAACTGCTGCAACCACCTTGCTTCCAGCGTGAGAATGAAGACAGTGCTAAGGATGGTAAAAAAGAGAGATGACAAGAGCCTAATCCTTGAGGACATCCTTGAATCACAGCATCAACCAACTCTGTTATCTGTCCTACCTCTGGACATCCTGGTATGAGATTAATGTGTTTCCTAATTGTTTAGGCCAATCTGAGTTGAGCGTTCTGATTATGGCAGGACAGAGCATCCTAACACAAAGGTCTCAAAGAGAAAAACAAGAGCATGGTGGACACTACTATAAATGATCTGATGTCTATTCTATCTTTCTACCTTACTAATATTACTCTTCATTTTTTTAAAGTAGATCAGTTATAGATACACAGTCATTTTAGACAATAAAACATATATGAATGACCATTCTTCAGCCTCATGAGACACTATTGTCTTATTAAAAGAATTTAAAAAGGAAAGGTGTCTCTCAATGCCCTTTGTCCTTTGCTGTTTCTCTCTCTCTGCCTGATATGTAGATTAAATGCCCAGACATAGTGCATTCAATTTGCTCAGGGTGGCAGAGCTATAAACCAGAAGGAATCTGAATTCTTGATGCCATCCCCGACCAGTTATGCTCTTCCCAAAAGCCCTCCTTCCAGACTTTCTTGGCAAACGAGGAAAAGAAACTCCTACTTAGATAAGCCCCTTGATATGGTTTGGCTGTATCCCCACTCAAATTTCATTTTGAATTGTAGTTCCCACAATGCCCACATGTTATGGAAGGGACCTGGTGGGAGGTAATTGAATCATGGTGAGTGGGTCTTTTCCGTGCTATTCTCGTGATAGTGATTAAGTCTCACAAGATCGGATGGTTTTTTAAAGGGGAATTTCCTTACACAAATTATCTTGTCTGTCACCATGTGAGACATGTCTTTCACCTTCCGCCATGATTGTGAGGCCTCCCTAGCCACGTGGAACTATGAGTTCATTAAGCCTTTTTCTTTTGTAATTTGCCGAGTCTCGTGTACGTCTTTATCAGCAGTGTGAAAACGGACTAATACACCCTTATAGATGAGTTTCACTTATGTAGCCAATGTAACCAGTATTTATCAGCAAATAATCAAAAAAAGAAAGACTAGGAAGGAGTACACTGAATAAAAATAGGAGTTCTGGAAACAGACCACCTAGGTCTGAAAAATTGAACCCGCCTTTTTGAGCAGTAGGAGCTTAGATCAGCTACTTAATTTCTCTAGGCCTTGGTTTTCTAATTCATAAAATTAGCATAATAATAAAAATAAATCTACTACAAAAATATGTTAAGAGGGTTTAATGAGACAATCCACAAGGGAAAAAAAATGAGCCTGTAACTCAACACATTACTTCATTCAAGAAATATTGAATGCATCTCTACATCCTGTTCTAGGTACAAGGACTAGAACAGCAGACAAAGTAAACAAAAATCCCATCCCAATGGAGCATACATTCTACTGAGGGAAAATAGATAATAAACATAAGAAAGAAAAATATGCAGCGTGTTAGGTAGAAATAAGAACTACTAAAATTAATAAGTCATGGGGAAGAGAAGAAAGAGTAGATGGGGGTGAGATTGGTAATTTTAAATTGAGTGGGTGATTTTAAAATGATCCTTGTAAGAGCCTGAAGGAGATAAAGGAGGGAGTCATGTGAACTCCATTGTGAACCCCATGCATGTGAAATGGGAGAAAGGTATTTTAGGCAAAGAGAAAAACCAGTGCAAAAACCTCAAGCAAGGGCATTCCTGGTGGGTTCTAATAAGAGCAAGGGAAACAGTGTGTCAGGAGCAGAGCAAGCAGCAGGTATTCTGACAATTTGTTTGAAATGATTTATTCACTCTCAGAAGCTAGTCTAGAGGCTTCAGATTCCAAACCCTTTCCATGCCATCAGAATACAAAAAGAATATGAAACTAATGAAAATGCCAACATGAAAACTCACCCATTTTCCATTTCTCTCCACAGCCACTATAGGATACTGGTATAATGCCAAATGATTGGCTCTGTCTTGGTCAACTCAGGATGCCATCACAAAACACCATAAGCTGGGGGGCTTAAACAACAGAGATATAGATTTCACAGTCCTGAGGCTGGGAAATTGAAGGTCAGGGTGCCAGCTGATTCAGTTTCTGGTGAGGGCTTCCTTCCTGGCTTGTGGGCAGCCATATTTCCTCCATGTCTTCACATGGCCTTTCCTTGGCGTGAACACATGGAGCTCTCTCTCTCTCTCTCTCTCTCTCTCTCTCACACACACTTCTTATAAAACCACCAATCTTATGAGATTAAGACTCCACCCTTATGCCTTATTTCACCTTAATTATTTCCGAAAAGCCCTATCTCCAAAAACAGTCACACTGGGGGTCAGGGCTTCAACATACGAATTTGGTGATGACACAATTCACTTCATTGTAGGCGATCCTAAATTTTTTCTTGAATTGACTCACCCATCACTCCAACTGACCAAAATAAGCAGATGTTTAGAGATACATATATCCAACTCTGAAACTTTAAGCCCAAAGTTTATTGCCAAGTGGATCCTCCATACACCTGAGTTCCACAGAAATTAGGGAAATTGTTCTGGGACAAAATATGGCAGGACTAATAGAGGAGAACAGTGATAGCCAGCATTGCAGAATTAGTAGTGAGCCCACTCTTGTGGCTGCAGGAAAAGGGGTTCTGTCCTCCAAAACAATATGACTCCTTAGATAGGCCTTATAAGAGAAGGCCGAGTCCTTGTACTCATTGTTCTGGGTTTAAAGGAAGAAGCTGCCTCTAGGTACATAGCAGGAGCTCTAACACAGGAAATAATTATACTGATAAGCTACTATGTTAATACAACTTCCACTGAAGCTATTTGGAAAGAGACTATGGCACAGTGGTTGAGAACACGGAACCAAACTGCCTAAGTTGAAAATCCAGATTCACCACTCACTAGTGAGCAAGTCACCTCACCTGTCTGGGTCTTAGCTTCCAGTTACTGGAGTAATAATAGTACATCTAAATCATGGAGGTGTTATGAAGATTAAATGGTATTAATAAATACAAAGCATTTAGAACCATGCCTGGCATATAGTAACTACTCAGTTAATGTTGGCTGGTAGTAATAATTTACTAGGACAAGACAATTATTATTTAAGTACAGAATCTGTCATATGTTTTGGTCTGCTGCTATAGAGCCAAACATGTTAGGGGTTACTTCTGTCACACAATGTACTAGGCAGAATAATGGCCCCCAAAGATGTCCATGTCATAATTCTCAGAACCTGTGAAAATGTTACTTTATGTGGCAAAAATGATTTTGAGATATGATTATTCTGTATTATGTGAGTGGATCCAATCTATTTACATGAGTTCTTAAAATTAGTGTATTAGTCCATTTTCACACTGCTATAGAGAACTACCTGAGACTGGGTAATTTATAAAGAAAAATGATATGATTGACTCACAGTTCCACATGGCTGAGGAGGTATCAGGAAACTTACAATCATGGCAGAAGGCAAACGAGAAGCAAGCACCTTCTTCACAAGGCAGCAGGAAAGAGAGAGAGAAGGGGGAACTGCCACACTTTTAAACCATCAGATCTCATGAGAACTCACTCACTATCATGAGAACAGCAGGAGGGAAACCAGCCCCATGATCCAATCACCTTGCACCAAGTCCCTCCCTGGACACATGGGGATTGCAATTCAAGATGAGATTTGGGTGGGGACACAGAGCAGAACCATATAAGGTAGAGAACCCGTTCTCTGGCTATAATCAGAGAAAGATAGAACAATGAAGATGAGTCAGATAAATGCAATGTGAGGACTCAATTAACCATTGGTGACTTTGAAGACACAGGAAGAAAGCAAACAGCAAAGCAATGTGAGCAGACCATAGAAGCTGGGAAAAATGAGGAAACAGACTTTTTCCTTAGGGCCTACAGAAACTGAGGTAGCCATGCCAACGCCTTGATTTTAGCCCAGTAATAGCTATAGCAAACTTCTGACTATAGTAAGATAATGAAGTTGTACTGTTTTAAGCCACTAATTTTGTGGTAATTTGTTATGCAGTGACAGAAAAGTCATATACATTATAAATTAATTCATTTTAATATGGGCTTTAGTCATACATAGATAATGCAGAAAGAATACTGCAATCACACTACAACCTACTGTCAAATACAGTTAAGTGGAAAGCCTCCGGAACTAGAAGTGGATGAAACAATCAGAACCCATTGCAAGTTCATCCAACTGTGAAACATATCTCAGAACTTGATTTTGAGCCAACTGGCTAAACTAACATGAAATTTCTGGCTCATGTAATGTAGAGTTTCAAGAAAGGGAAGCCTTCAAAATTGTTGGCTCCATGGTTTATCAATGTTGGCAGTGGCCCTGTTCTTCAGTCTCTTTGCTCTACCTTTTGCACTCAGTCTCAGTTCGAGGTCGGCTTTCTTCGTGGTGGAAAAGTGGCTGTGACTATCGAAGGTTTCATATCCTCACACCACAACAACCAGAAAGAGAGAACCCTGGCCTCTGGCAGATCCTTCAGATCTGCTCTCACCTCTTATTGGCTCATTCTGTGTTACAAATCCATTCCTAAATCAACCGCTTTAGGCAAAGGAATGCTATGTGCCTACTGGCATAGACTGAACTAGCTGAACCAGTCACTACGTGAAGGGAGATGGGATTATCTTGATCAGATTAAAACTATCAGGTCTTATTTCTGGAACAGAAAGATGGTGTTTGTCCTTTCCAAATTATATTGATGCTACACAACAAGGGCAGGTAGAAGGGGTGTTGAAAAGACACTAGCCCAAAATTCTATCCAGCCTTGAAGTTACTACTAGGATTTGCAAGGCATGAGGCCTAATGTGATAGAAAATGAGGAACATAGAGTCATAGCTAAGGTAACAGGTAAGGTTCAAGGGAAGTAAATAGAAAATAAGAGAAGATGCACAAGATGAGAAATTGAAGGAACAATAACAAATGCTTTGGACAATCTTAGCAACACCTTCCTAGTGTTTTTGAAACTTGAGTAGTGAGGAGGCCACATTTAATATAAAGAATAAAACTTAGATAATTAAAAGACCATATATAAAGTGATTAAAGGTATAGGCTCTAGACTCTGAAAGCCTGTGTCCAAATCTCATCTCTAGTTTCTACTGGTCCTTGGGCAAATTAACCACTGTACATCTTCATTTCTTCACTGGAGGCAAATAATGATCCCAACTTCTTGGGGTAATTTCTGAGGACTAAATGAGTTAACATATCTAAAACCATTGGAACAGTATTAGGCTCAATATAAGAACTATCTACATAGCTAAATAAAACAATGTTATTTGAATGCATACAACATATACTAGGTGAAATATTTTATGTTTGTATCTCTTATAAATCTTTAATATCAAGATTACCACCCAATTACCACCCAGGTAATAAATAGAGAAGGTGGGTTGACAACCCAGGCTGCCTGGTGCCCATTACTGCATGCTGCTGCTGCTTGAGCAACCAAGATATAGCTACACATTAAATTTAAACTACAAACCAACAAATTCAAATTATCGATATCAATTTAATGTGATGGATAATGTGCTTTTTAATAAACAAAACCAGTGCTCACAAAAGCAGCTTGGATTGTTCCAGAGTTAGTTATTTTGACTCTAGCAGCTTTTCTTAAGCTTTATATATCATGTAATTGTTTATTCCTTGTGCCACTTTTTTATTCGACCCCCCGCATAGACTGTCGTTATAAAGTAGTCACATGTATGATGTTTACCTCTGTTCTTTATCAACATAACTTGATAATCTTAAAAAGTGGTCTTTAATGTCAGCACAAAAATGCAAATGGGGATTCTCAAAGGGTTATATAATTGGTCTAGAATATGCCTACATGCTCTTTTTGGATTACCAAATTAAAAGATACAAAATTAAACAATTCTTAAAAAGAAGCCATGGGCCCCTGAGAATGCATCTTCATCTCTCAGTTTGAGAAATACAGCTCTATCCTATCGTCTACCTTCTACTTCCCTTTCTTGCTCTACAGGTAATCTGTTTCTCTTCCTGCAAACCCTGCTCACTCCTGCTTTCTGCCCTTGGCCTTCCACTTACTTATCCCCGAGGAGGGTTAATGATGGGCTCTCTAAAGGCTAAGGATATTCGATAGACCCCTGACCTGAGGCCAGGCTCTCTCTCTCTTAAGATTGTGTGTGTGTGTGTGTGTGTGTGTGTGTGTGTGTGTGTGTGTGTATGTGTGTTATAATATTATTTATCATTCACAACATTTAAAAAGTTATTTAGGCCAAAGCCATCCTCCTACTCTTCCCTAGCTCACCACCACCCCTAAAGGCCTTGAATGGATGGCCCACACTAATTCTGCTCTAGGCAGAGAGACAAAATTCTTCCTTCATTGACATGATCTTCCTTTAAGCAGCTTTCTCCAGGAAGGGCTGCTTCCTTCACAGAAGGGGTAATGAATGAGGACCCAGGAAAAGCCTATCTCTAGCCAAAATGAAAGAAACTTCCTTATGATCCAACATCAAGAGACCACATGGAAGATGGAACAAAAGCGTCAAACATTGCCAGAAAAAATGTGCATTTATTGGGCTTTGATATTTGCTGAGCACCTCCCCAGGGCATGACTAAGGCAGGATAGGACTCAGATGTCCAAGAACCTTGACCCCTCAGTAACTACCATGAAAATAGATTCTTTTAGAAACCTCAGGAACACAGGGAATACAGCTTTTGTAAAGCTGCCCTTGAGCTTTACTTTTAGCTGCACAGTGGAGAGCTTATTCTCCAAGTGAGCCATGTCTCTATCACACACAAACAACCCAGGGGCTCCTCTGTGGTGCCTGTCCCACATAGAGCTCACTCAGTAACCCTGCAGCTGGGGCAGCTCAAACAAAATTGGCTCTTGCAGTCACAGTGAAACCAGTGAGGCATCTGACAGGGAACAGAAACAAAACAGACGAACTGTTACAGAGGCGTCACTCATACCATTTTCTCCCTTCTATGAGTTTATGCCCTCTCTCTACTAATAATGATTAACATGAATTAACCACCTAGTCTCTAGCAGGCTTTCTTCTCAACCTTTTATGTTTAATTTCCACCAAAAGCCTACACGATCTTTTTATTATTATTACAAGGTGTTTTTATTATCCCCACTTTGGGGTGGGGGCTGGGAAGAAATTAGGCACAAAAGGGTTAATTAATAGACTGAAGACCACCCAGGTAATAAATAGAGAAGGTGGGTTGACAACCCAGGCTTCCTGGTGCCCACTTTTCCATGCTGCTGCTGCTATGGCTGCTGCTGGAGCAACCAAGCATTCCAGGGATGTTTTGTCCTTGTGCTTCAGGCTTCATTGCGAAGCAAAAGGGAGGAAAACTCACCCTGACAGAAGGGAACGACTATGGTCTGAATATCTGTGTCCCCCCAAAATTCATATTTTGAAATCTAATCATCAGTGTGATGGTGTTAGGAAATAAGGTCTTTGGGGGGCGATTAGGCCGTGGGGAAAGAGCCCTCATGAACGGGATTAGTGCTCTTATAAAAGAGGCCCAAGAAAGACCCTTCATTCTCCCACCTGTGAGGACACAGTGTGAAGAAGCCACCTATGGCTCTAAGAAGCGAGCCCTGACCAGACACTCAATTGACCTACATCTTGGATTTCCCAGCCTTGAGAACTGTGAGAAATAACTTTCTGATGTTTATAAGCCACCCGGTCTATGGTATTTCGTTATAGCAGCCAGAACAGACAGAAATGGTAAGAAAAGAAAAAAATGGAGAGACGAAGACAGGGAGAGAGACGAGTATGTATTTTCAGTCATTTTTCTGAAGCAAAGCCATGTTTTCAGAGAAAAGAAAAGGTCCTTCTGTTGTAGATTTGAATTCTTATCATGCTAATAAATGGGCCATCAAAGCAGCTGGCTGCACCCTTATCACTGCCATGCGAGTTATTTACGCTAATCCTTTCCCTTGTAGCCTGGCTGGACAAGGATGAAAATCCCCAGCATCGGGTATTAAAAGAGACAGAGGAAGCACACAAGCCAATTTACGGGGTTTCACTTGACCAGTTTTCTTCATTTGAGTCCTATTAGCTCTGATAATGTATCCTCACTATTAATCAGCCGGGTAGAGCAAGGTAACATCCTCGTGTGTGAATGTGGGTGGGCACACATCAGCCTTCAGTGCCTCTGGGAGTCCCAGCTTTCCAGCAAAAAGCCAAGAAAAGGCAAGAGAATATCTAAATGATCCTTGCAGGTCTCGTGAAGCATTTAAGGGCCCAAGTCAGTGCATACTCTAAGGTAACTATCAGGAAAGTACAATGCAGTAGAAGTTCTCTGTGGCTCTGTCACCTTCTTGCTGCTCTTTAAGCAAAGCATTTAACATCTCCAAGCCTCAGTTTCCTCAACTTCAAAATAGGAGAACTTATACACTCTCCAAAGGAGTTGTAAGAATCAATGAGATATGGATATGATGATCTTAGTGCTGTGCCTGTCACAGAGAAAGCACTTAACAATAATAATAACGACCTATTGTTTCTAACTCCCTGCTTCCTAAACAGTCCTATTCCATTTTAAGATGAAGCTTCAAAGGAACAGCAATACGAAAGCATCTGAATCCTTTCCCTTGATCTTTCACCTCAAGCTCAGTAGTTCTCTTTAGCTGCTCAAAGTTCTCTTCTCCTGATTCCCTCTTTTCACAAAAATTTATGTCTCCTGAGATGACAGTGAGAGTGGCCCATCCCATGAGCAAAAAACTAGGCCAGTGATGTGTCTTTCCAAAAATTCAACAACGTTTTCTTCTCTTTCATATTTGTGACCTTGAATGTCATCTCTCGGCCTCCTATCTCCCAATCCTCGCCCCAAGCTTCCTCCAGTCCAGGATAATAGAAAAGCACAACCTGGCTATATCAGAACAGACTCATTTACTTTCCATCCCAAGGAGCTCATGTTCTTGTTGCAGGCTTCCCATTTACCACTTCAGAGATGAACCAAGAGCCCTTGAAATGGAAAATTTGCTGGCTCTGAAACAGGGTCGTTCTATTAGTCATGCCAGGATCTCAAGGGGGAGAGCCAGAACAAGCAGAAGATCCAGACAGAGAAGGAGCAAGCAGGAGTGGTAGAATCAGAGAGGAAGGGAGGCGTCACCAAAGAAAAAACATTGCTAACAAACATGCCAATATCACTGATACGGTTTGGTTGTGTCCCCACCGAAATCTCTTCTTTAATTGTAGCTCCCATAATTCCCATGTGTCATGGGAAAACTCATGTGTTCTAAGACTCTCCAACTCTCTCCTTTGCATTTTTCATGAATCTAAATCCTAAATGGTTATTTAATAAGCAGAACATATGAAACTGTGCTGGGAAAAAGGGACAAAGGATTAAGGTTATGTAGAATAGTCCTAAGGAAAACTAGAGTGAAAAATACATGATACAGGAAGGTGTATTTAGTTTACTGAAATATACAGAAGCCTGAAGAATCCGAGTTCTCCATCACAGATATTTCCAAATATAAGCTGGAGAACCACTTATTCAGATGGAAGTGTTCAGCAGATAGTTGGGTAAACTGATCCAATGTTCAGGAGAGAAAAGTCTGAGCTCTTAACTAGACATAGCATTGTGAAGCCACCTACAAAAGGATCTATCCAAGGATAGATCACCCCAGAAAAGTACATAGAGTTAGATACAAAGGCTGAGGATCAAACACTATAAATGCTAATATTTAAGGGCCAAGTGGAAAAAGAAGTGAAGGGAACAGAAAGAAGATGTTTCAATGAAAAGAATTAAAAACTACTTCGTATTTATTGTCTTTGACCTTTAGATAATTCATTTATTCACTCATTCAATCAATCTTTATATTGATTACTATGAGCCAGGCATTGTGCTATGTGGGAACACAATGAAAAACAAGACAACCCAGGCTCTACCTGCATGGAGGTTACTTTCTAGGAAATAATTCAGAGAGAAACATGTAATTAAATACATTTGTTAAGAGATCTTTCGAAGAATTATAGAGATAAAAGACAGAAACCAGATTTAAAGACATACAACAAGCTTAGCTATTAGGAAAGAAGAGAGACCAGAAAATAGAAGGGATATAGGTTTAAAGTTCTGGAAAGATTGTAAACATCACAAGGCAGTGGGGGACTTCCAAGCTTGAGATTCAATTATTCTCTTGTCAATTCCTGGGCTTCAAATCTAGCCAATAGCACAAGTCATGTCTACACTAACTATGGTGGAAGCAGCTGCCTGAGCAGATTGACTGTCCTTTTGTGTCTTCAGAGACCATCAGCCCATGCTTTCTCCCTACGGTTCCTGCACAGCATATGTTCTCTTCTGCAGAGTGAGAATATCTGCATTAGCCTGAGTACATACAGCGGGCCCTTTAATTAATGCTCAATACATTTCCAGCATTAGCAAATATCACTGTGTTCCCTATGGAACTCTAAGGCATCTGGTAGACTTGCGTCTCCCTCAAGATCCTGCTTGTCTATCTCCTAGTCAAAAGGCACAAGTCACATACTCTTAACTTTGCCAAAAGACACAGTAAACCCTAACCTCAAATACTCTTATAGTCTTCAAACTCTCACTTTGTTGACTGGGTCGACTCTAGGAGTTAAATAATCTAATTCCTGCTTCTCTGCCCTATTGTCTTTATGACTTTCAAATACGAGGATAGGATTTTTGGTGGCACACTCAGAGGGACTGAAATGTAAATGCCAGTTTGCAATATATATATTCCAAAATGAAAGAAAATGTATTGTCATTGCTTTAGTTGGTTGTCCTTCGGCTCTGCATTATGATTTGTGTTTAACAGTTTTCTACACTACTCTCATACATACAATCCTAAGGCAAGATTCTCTTATGTTGCAACACACAGGGAGTTCATTTTTAGCCTGACTTTAAGTCTTATTTCTTACATCTTACTTGCCAAAATGTACCCCATTCTACATCCCTTTAATTCAGTAATCCATTTCCCAGATATCTTTGTAATGCTATATTTCTTCAGTTCGGCAACCCAGCTATGGAAGTCTGCTGGACCCCAATGTGCCATGATGCACAGTTCAGTTATGCAGTTTAAGTTCTATGACAACCGAAGAATACTTGAGTGCTCAAAACTGAGAAAGAATTTTCCAAAACGGAAGATAGTTTACTGGATAAAAGGCAAAGACAAATGACAGAGGAAAATTTGTGATCTTTCCTCAATACAAAAGAAACTATATTTACCTACTCAACCACCAAAGCATCTAAAAGGATCCATTCAGTTAGCCAAAGGTAGGTGACCATACGTCTTCATTTTCCCAAGATAATGCTAGTTAACACCTGTTGTTCAAGTATCTCAGTGCTCCAATTTAGCATCCCCTTTCGCTCTCAAATGTCTTCTAATTTGAACAATAAATTACCTAGTCATCTCAGACAAAAAGTATCAAAAATCTTCCAACCAGCTAAATGCTTGAAATTGTTTTCAAAGTTTTTAATCAGCTTTAAAATCATATAACTATTGTTGTGAAGGAACAGTTCTCCAGAACGTGAGTTAATGGAAGCCAGCACTTCTGAGAAAGAAATGTGAAAATTTCAAGTATCAATAGTGCATTCAGAGACAAACAAGTATAAAGAAGCCAACTGCCTTTTATGCTAGGACTGGGAAACATTAGAAATAAGAGCTGAGAGGCCAGACGCAGTGGCTCACGCCTGTAATCCCAGCACTTTGGGAGGCCGAGAAGGGTGGATCACGAGGTCAGGAAATTGAGACCATCCTGGCCAAAATGATGAAGCTCTGTCCCTACTAAAAATACAAAAATCAGCTGAGCATGGTGGTGTGTGCCTGTAGTCTCAACTACTCAGAAGGCGGAGACAGGAGAATCACTTGAACCCAGGAGGTGGAGGATGCAGTGAGCCGAGATTGCACCACTGCACTCCAACCTGGGCAACAGAGCGAGACTCTGTCTCAAAAAAAAAAAAAAAATAACTGAGAGATGTATTCTGAGCTTTCAGTCCACATTATCAAAGTAAATCAAGGCTGCAAAGATTTTATTAGACTCTAAAGAACACACATTAAGGTCTAGTGAAGAGAACTCTAATTTTTTTTAAGTATTATTATTGATTTCAGTTTTTTAGAAGGAGTCTTAAGATTACTAAAGGCACTGGATCAAATACTATAAGAAGTGAGTTAAAACAAACGTAAGTGTCTAGATTTCACCATTTTGCAGATTCTGATTAGCCTGAACCAGACTGTAACACTCAAGCTTATACTCCTCATTGAACAGATATTCCACTAAACCACACAAACCAGAGTGGGAAGTGCTGAATCCCAGTATTTAGTAAATCTTGAGTCAGGTTTGAATCGTCATTTTGGGCATTTTAATTTATGGCTATCTACTTGTCTTTTGTTTTATTAGCATCCTTGCTGTTTCACTTCAGTCTTTGCTCATATTTGCAGCTCTGAATCTTTAAGCAGCATCTATTTGCTCATTACTTCCTCCTTCCAAACTTTCACAAAACTGTACACAGGGCTTCCTCTTCTCTCCCTCACACCCTACCCTGTGGTTTCTGGATACTGCCCTCATCCATTATCTTTTGTTAACAGTCTTCCAAGGGCCTTTTTGAGATTTTGTTCTTAGCCAAGCCAATTTTATTCAAATTTGCATGTAAAATTTCACAAAAGCTACATCAAATTCTTAGTGAATGACCAAATACACATTCTAGAGTTGTGATTAATTTAATGCCCTTCTTTATTTACTAGTGAACTCATTTTTTTTCAAGCCCTTTTCTTTAATGCTATAGGGTATATGTGAAACTTTTCTTCTTCTATTTTAAACTCCTCACTATGTTCTGCTGGTAATAGATCACAGCACTTGATATGACCACAGGCCTGTGCTCTGCTTTTCTCTTGAAAGGATTCAAATGAAAGTGAACAGAATGTTTTGGAAATCATCTTGAGCGCAACTGAAGGAAATAGAGATAATTGGCTTGCACAAAAGGTGCTTAAGTGAAAACATATCCGTGTACAGGTATCTGAAGGATTACCAAACTATCGCATTGAGAAGCAAAATCAGGACCAAAAAATAAGAATTACAGTGGCAGAATGAACCTCCACAGAATTTATCCCATGGTTCAGCAAATAGTTATTGGGAGCCTTGTATGTATAAAGCACTATTGCAAAGAAGAATTAAAGTCCCTACTCTCAAGTCCTTTACAACCTATTATAATCATATAATGTATGAGAATAAATAATTTGAGGGAGGCTGTAAGTCTCTAGGTAAACCCCAGCCATATCCACCATGTTCCAAGATGTAGTACATCAGAAGCAGGTATATTATACTGGGTACATGAATTTGAGGCAGCACCATTGGATTTCCTAGCCTGTGTGTAACATGCAAGTGATACAGAAATAGCCAGGTGTCCCACTGAAGAAATACAAAGGTGCTGAACAAGCAGGCAAAATATCAAAGGCTAGGCTGTAACAAAAATTTCATAGTGAATAGTCATTGTAAATGGAGGCAAATGGCCACAACTGTGGACCCCATTGGCATGTACCAGCACAATGTCTCAAAGACCAGACACTATCAGTGGGAGACCAGAACAACAACTACATAGTTAAGATCAGCAGAAGACCATGGGATATCTAATAAATATCAGACCGTCTTTCCCCCCCAATTCCACAGGGTGACATAAACCTCCTCTTAATTTCCAGATACCAACTTGGAGAGAAGTAAAGAAAGGTAGAGGAAATCTGAGTGACCACACAGCCAACAAAATCAGAAATCCAAAAGGCACTGTTTAAACTGGAAGAGATTGAATTACCATCACTAGTTTACCTATTTATGATTCCCCTGCCCCAGCTATCTAGTAACTATAAAGCCCTCCAAACCTCTACACACACGTAAACACATGTATCCCTCTACCTAGTGAGATAGGATTTACAAGGAAGATTTGTTTTAGAAAATCAAGAAAAGTAAATGTTGTTGTATATCTAAGCAGTAATATGTAGAGATTTTTGACCCCACTACAAATTCATGAGCATATATTCATACATATGAAGCCAAATAGTTAATAATTCATCTAAAAAGATTTTTAAAAGAAAATGAAAGGCTCTCTTTAAGCAGGAACAACTAGAGGCCCTGCATAAGTTCACATTATTTATGTCTATTCTCTACAATGATTACTTTTTCAAACAGGATTATTAGCCTGTGTTTAATGCCGTATTTTAATCTCCTTCATGTTCTTGAGTTTTAATGTTTTCTTCGTACTCTGTATTGTTACTGATTTGCATTCTGAAGAAGGTGATTACTCATACATTTCTGTACTCATTGAATGCAAGAACGTATTTTACATGAACTATGAATTTCAACAGCGCAATCATTGAAAGAAAATGTTTCTCTTTTTTCCACACAGTATCTTCTTCCCTGTCCTGATGGGTGACACCTCTTTACAAATCTCAATGCAGGTTCCTCTTTGTTTTAAGATATTATTGTGCTTTTCTGTAAAAATCATAGACTGCAGACCACTGTTATCTGTATATGAGCTTGGTGCTGCTGGTGTTATTATTATTCTTCCATAATATCGTAAAAAATTATTACCAACAAAGGAATGTTACTCAACATACATAGCAGCTACATGGATTTGTCTAGTCATGTACCCTGCAGGAAACCATCAAATCTCAATATCTAAAATAGATAAAGGACTATGAAAAACTATTACCAAAATCTGTCCTAGGTAACTGTTGTTTCATTTCCCAAGGAGAAAAACGAAGAGAAAAAATTAGCTAGCCTCTCTCAATTTATCAGTTGGTGATCTGGGTGATTAAGATGGGGGAGAAGTTGGCAGAGCTGTTAGAAAGAAGGCTGTCATACGCAAAAGGGCCGTAGGGAAGGGAAAGGTGTCAATGTGGCAACAAGGTTTAAATGAAGAACCTGGAGCTCAGGGAAGGATGAAATTAAAGCACTGAAATTATAGCTCTTTCTGAATTTACCACATGGCGATTTCTAGTTTCTCTGAATTCTCTCAGCTTTTTCCAAATATCACAGAGAAAAGTGACGATGGTCAGAATGGATTACCAAAAATCCTACCAAGTTCCTCTTTAACAGGATGTGGAATTGGTTATAGACGTTACTTTGATTTCCAACAGGAGACCACGGTATTTCTACTACTAAGGGTTAAACTACTAAGGCAGGAAGTTTTGAGTCCAGCCAGCACACACACAATCAATTCTGGCTATGTTTCTTTTCTTACACTGGATACTGAAACATTATTAAGTTTCTCTGAAAAGCTGTATTAAACACCAAAGAAAACCCTGAAAGATGGCAAGATTGAAAAGAGGTGCTGAAAGCAGACAGTCAATGCCTGGAGTCCAAAGCCTTTGTCTGCACAGTTGCTTCTTTTCATCGTCTCTCAGATCATCAGTTGTTTAAGGGCTGTGAAAGGTGTCAGAAAGACAGCCTACTTCTAAAGTTAGGCAAAGTCTGGGATGTGAATATATGAGAATGCTATCAGATTGCTTACGCTCACCCGAAACCTTTTAGGGGAATTAAAAAAAAACACACACACACACATTTGAAGAGGTAAAACACAATCATTCACAAAGTTCTAAAGCAATGTCTAAAAGATGTCTTCTCTCTAGCTGAGAAATTAAAAATGCAATTTCAGGAAAAACACTCTCATTTCTTTTCTTCTGTTTTCTCCACTCTATCATGGAAGGACCACGCTGAAGGCCTTATCTTTGACTTTTAAACCTTTTCTTTAGGAAGACTTGATAAACACAGCACTTGTTTTTCCACTTTCAGGGAAAAGAAAAGAGGTAAGGATCATTTTAAATTGCAGAAAATGCTAGTCATTATTGTTTGGCTTAAGAGTATATAATTTTATCATTATCATTATGGCTACCCAAGACTTATTTTCTGATATAACTCTAATCCCTAGAATTCATGAGGAACAAAATAAAAAATGAAACTATTTGTCAATACATTAAGAGATTTTATTGGCCTCATGGTATCCTCCATCATGAGGAGTTAAACAAAATGCCAGGCCAAGAGTGGCTTAGAGAGAAAAAGGCTTTCAAAAAGATTTGATGAGTGACAAAACTTCCAAAGACTCTCACCACTGATTTTACTGTCCTTCCAATTGAAGAGAACTATGTTCATAATGGGAGAAGGTGGGCTGAGAAAATTCTTACTGAAAAAGAAAATAATCTTTATTCTTCATGTTGGAAACCTTTTTTTTAATCCTCTAATTTCCCAAAAAGTTCAAACAAGGTCCCTTTGTGTCCCAAGAATCTTCAAAAATCATCACTCTACATAGCAAGTAGAAGGAAGAATGAATTTTGCTCAACAGTAGTATTTTAATTTAATGGCCAGTATTTTAAAAAAAATTAAAAACTTTATACCATTCAAATCAATAAACGCTAAGGAAGAGATTGAGG
Organism: Hylobates moloch; assembly: GCF_009828535.3. NCBI lineage: Eukaryota > Metazoa > Chordata > Mammalia > Primates > Hylobatidae > Hylobates > Hylobates moloch. The sequence goes on along the minus strand of NW_026652286.1, from coordinate 5,395,523 downwards.
GAAAAGTATCAGATTTGAAAATTCCTGACTTCTTAGATCTCTTCATAGTTAACATCAAGCTTCTATATATCAGGGCTCAAACAAGGTTTTTATTACAATGAATTTGCATGTGCTCAATAAAATTCAATTGGAAGGGACTTTTGCTTCCATCCATGAAGGAGCAAAAGGAAACAGAATTATCTTTCTACCTTCGAAAGCTTTTTTTAAAAAGTAGACAAAATATATGAGACAATTTTTACACATTGAACAATAGGCAGGGTAGATCATTGATCTCTGAAAAAAGGAAAACAAATGAGGTGAAACCAACTATGCAACTCTTGTTCAAGTTTACTGCCTGGCAGTAATAAAGCCTGGAAAACTTCCTGAGTTCAGTTTAGAATCCAAGAGGGATAAAGTGATGTATAATCAGAGAAAAGAGAGTTGCAGAGAGAGAGAGAGAGAGAGAGAGAGAACGAATGAACTCCGGAGATTTGCAGAAGGTTTCTTCTGAGTCTTCATCTGAGTAATGATCAGCAACTACATGTAAGAAAACTACCCAAGGCATGGGGAAGAATCATCAGAAGGATCAGATGGAATAGTTTTTGGAGCTCATACAAGGCCAAAAATAGTATTCATCCACACAAGCCAGAGTGAAGACTTCTAACATATGGAATATCAAGCATATATTCCAGAGTCCCCAGAAGAGTATTACCTCAATATGTGGCCAAATTAGCCTTGAATGAACAGCCTCACAATTTAAAAGCAAGCAAGGATCAAATTGCTTTCAAGTAACTTAATTGCTGCATTCCATAACAAAGCTCCTAACGTACTTAAGAAAATGTAGATGGATCTGGAGGCCATTATCCTTAGCAAACTAACACAGGAACAGAAAACCAAATACCCACATATTCTCACTTATAAGTGGGAGCTAAATGAGAACTCATGGACACTTAGAGGAAAACAACAGACACTGACTGGGTGATTTTGGAGGGTGGAAGGTGGGAGGAGGGAGAGAATCAGGAAAAATAACTAGTGGGTACTAGGCTAATACCTGGGTGATGAAATAATCCGTATAACAAACCCCCATGACAGAAGTTGACCTATGTAACAAACCTGCACATGTACCCCTTAACTTAAAGTAAAAATTAAAAAAATAAAAATAAAACACAAAAACTCTATTACATTACAAGGTAAAATTTACAACGTATGGTATCTAATCAATTGCCAGGTATGCAACAAGCAGGAAAACATTAGCCATAATGAGGAGAACAACAAATCAATACAAACACACCCATAAAAGACTTATAAATAACAATGACAATAAAACAGCTATTAAAAATATACCTTAAATGTTCTTGAAGGTTGAGCAAAGTGTGAACATCCTGAGGAGAGACATGACATATATTTCAAAACCAATCTTCTAGAAATGAAAATTCAGTATCTTACATAAACAATACACATGATAGGATTAATAGCATTTAGACAACATAGAAGAATGATTAGTGCACTTGAAGACCTGGCAATAGAAACTATCTGAAATGAAACACAGAGGGGAAAATACTGAAAATAAATGAACAGAGAATCAGTGAGCTGTACAAAGAGGTAAAAGTAGAGTAAAATACATGTAATCAAAACCCAAAGGGAAAGAAGAAGGAGGAAAAAAAACAGAAAAAAAAATGTTGAAGAAATAACATACCAAAAAACTCATAATTTAATGGAAATTACAAATCTACAGATCCAAGAAGCTCAATAAACACCTAGTAGAAAAAAAAACATGAAGGAATTTACACTAAAACCTATTATATCGAAATTGTTGCAAATAAGTGATAAAAAAAAAATCTTCAAAGCACCTGGAGGAAAAAAGACACATTAGGTACAGAGGATAAAATGGCAGACTTCTCATCGGAAACAATACAATCTAAGAGACAATGAAGCAATGGCTTTAAAGTTCTGAAGTAGGGTCTGACCCTTCTGCCAGTCATCAGTTTCTAGAAAAAGTGAGAACAAACGAAAAGGAAAAGCCTCCAGTCAACAACTGGAATACAATGGAATGTTTTAATGAAGTAGTAACGAGTTTGGTTCTTTCTACAACTCACTTAGCTACGGAGCCCTAATTGCATGCCACTTCTGCCCAAGTAATGTAACAATAAATTCTGTTGTTGACTTTTAATAAGAAAATTGTCAATTAGCAAAGATATCTTTGAATAATAAAAAACAAAATGAAGATTTTTTTCAAACATAACAAAAGCTTAAAAATTATCATTAACAGATCATCACTGTAAGAAATGTTAAAGGAGGTTCTTTTTGCAGAAAGAAAATGATACTAAATGAAAATCTGGATCTACACAAAGTAATGAAGAATGCTAGAAATACTAAATATGGAGGCAAATATAGGACTTGTTTTCTTATTTTTTTTTTAGTTGATTGAAATGCGGATGGGTAATTTTACTGTACCAGTTAAATAATACACTATAATTGTGTCAGCTGCTGCTGAGTAATAAATCACATCCAAACTTAATGGCTTAAAGCAACTATTTATTATTTCTATTGGATACAGGTCATCTAGATAATTAATTCTACTATTGTAAGCCATTCTTGACTGAACTTGATGGGCTCACTCATGTATATGCAGTTAATTGGTAAGTCAGTTTAGGGCTAGCTAACCTAGGATTGCTTTAGCTCGGGTGGCTTAGCTTTGCTCTGTGAGGTCCTTCCTCTCCTTCCTCTCCTAGCAGGCTAACCTGGGCTTGTTCTCATGACAAAGGAGAGGTCTACAACTGGGTAATCCTAATCATGCAAAAGGTAAAATAAAGGCACATTTACTTGTAAAGTTTCTGCTTGTGTGACATTTGCTAGTACCTTATGGAGTTAACCAAATCACACAACCAACCTCAGAGTCAGAGTGGAAAGGTTCTACAAAGCTTTTTACATTGCAGGGCAAAAGTATGGATATAGGGAAGCCATTATTTGGGGATGTTGATGTAATCAATCTAGCATGCACATCTACTTTGGCGACAGTGAATTAATGTACTTGCAGAAATAATCCACGCATATATACACACACTACATAACCTACATACAGGTAACCTCGGAGTTTACTCTGCTTAGTTATTTTTTAAACCTCTTCATTATCATGAGTGATAATCTCAGTACTATGGGTAGCAGAGGGTTAAGAATATTGGAATAAAGATCAAGAATAGGTGTACAGACAAAGGGAAAGAAATGTATTATAAGAAGCTATAAAAAGTTTGCAACAGATTATCCCAAGGATAATCTAGAGTACTGAGAAATGCAACAAGGCAGGCAGAGAGCAAGGTATTGACCAATGGGGAAGAGAGAGCCAGGAAAAGAGATACAAGACATCATAACCAAGAAGAACCTGATAATGAAGTCAAAATGTGCTATGGCCAAAAAGTTTTGTTGTTTTTTGTTTTTGTTTTGTTTTTTTGAGACGAAGTCTCACTGCGACACCCAGGCTGGAGTACAATGGCACGATCTCAGCTCACTGCAACCTCCGCTTCCTGGGTTCAAGCGATTCTCCCGCCTCAGCCTCCTGAATAGCTGGGATTACAGGCACACACCAACACACCTGGCTAATTTTTGTATTTTTAGTAGAGACGGGGTTTCACCATACTGGCCAGGCTGGTTCCGAACTCCTGACCCCAAGTGATCCGCCCACCTCTGGCCTCCCAAAGTGCTGGGATTACAGGCATGAGCCACCACGCCCAGCCCTAAAAAGTTTATTTTATCATTTCTTGAGTTCTCAACCTGAAACAAATAAGTAGAATTCCTAATTGAATATACTGGGGAAAAGTCCAAATTAACATTTGTGGAATGATTAATACTACTTAAGAAAGAATTGAGTTTTTACACTGATAAATGATCCCCAAAATAGGGTCTGACACGTCTGCTAGTCATCAGTTTCCAGAAGAAGTGAGAACACGGCCGGGCACGGTGGCTCACGCTTGTAATCCCAGCACTTTGGGAGGCCGAGGCGGGCGGATCACGAGGTCAAGAGATCGAGACCACGGTGAAACCCCGTCTCTACTAAAAAAAAAAAAATACAAAAAATTAGCTGGGCGTGGTGGCAGGCACCTGTAGTCCCAGCTACTCGGAGAGGCTGAGGCAGGAGAATGGCGTGAACCCGGGAGGCGGAGCTTGCAGCGAGCCGAGATTGCGCCACTGAACTCCAGCCTGGGCGACAGAGTGAGACTCCGAGACTCCATCTCAAAAAAAAAAAAAAAAAAAAAGAAGTGAGAACACAATGAAAAGGAAAAGCCTCCAGTCAACAACTGGAATGTAATGGAAAGTTTTAATGAAGTAGTAATGGGTCTGGTTCTTTCTACAACTCACTTAGCTACAGAGCCCTAATTGCATGGCACTTCTGCCCAAGTAATATAACAATGAATTCTGTTGTTGACTTTTAATAAGAAATATATTTAATTGTATTAAATATCATTATACTATAGCTATGCTTGAGTGCCACAGACAATGATTCATTATGTTTAACAGAAAATATATTTAATTTTCTAGTGAACTAATCTCATACAAATTGAAATTGGCAACTTAAAGTATTTTTTTAAAACTAAAGTATATTTGGGATGCTACTTTTATGTTAAGTAACATGGTCTTCATGAAGAAAATGCTATTCATATTCTTTCAATCAAATTTGTTTGTTCTGGTATTAAATATAGGAATTCCAAGAGAGAAGAGAGAAGCAGAAAAAATATGGAATAAGAAAAGAAAGAAGGAAGGGAGGGAGGAAGACTGCAGAACACATACACAGTATAATCTCCTTTGGGGTGTATGTAACTAATTTTTTGAAGGACACTGAATGTTAACATAAAACTGTTAACAATTAATTCCGGAAAACAGAAACGAAAGTGTTAAAACAAAAATTGGGTGCCCAAACCTATTCTAGTGTCTTGTGCTATTCTATTCTAGTATCTTGAATCCAAGTCAAAACCAAATGCACAAAGAAATTAGTCATTAATGAATCTAGTATCATTAACTATTAATGATGGATTTTCATACATCACTTACATCTACAGACAGAAGATACTTTTTTAAAAAGAGGCTTATATATAAATAACATGTCTTCATTTTGAAAAACACATTTTTAAAGACAGGCAATATGGTTCACTTAAGAAGCTGGCCAACTACAATTGACCATGGGTCAAATCCAACCTACTGCCTGTTTTTGTAAATAAAATTTTATTGGAACACAGCTATAGCCATACATTTATGTGTTATCTATGACTGCTTTCACACTGTGATGACAGAGTTGAGCTGTAACAGAAACTATACAAACCATAAATCCTAAAATACTTACTATTTATCCCTTCACAGAAAAAGGTTGCCAACCCCTTATTTAATGGGAAGAGTCCAGCTTTGAAGTTAAACAAACCTGGATTCTAATTTTACTCTTGCAACCTGTGTCTCTGAGCTTCAATTTATCCATCTTTGCTATAAGACAGGAAGGTAGGAATAATATTATATTCCTTGTAAGGAGTTGAGAGGATGATGGGAAAAGTACCTGGCATGGGAGAAAAGCCAGAAAATGTAGCAAACAAATATGTAAATGAGGTTACAACAAAAGAAACAGCTAAGAGAAAAATGTTTGCCTCTGGGTAATGTGAATTGGAAGTCTAACAGGAGGCATTTTGCATTATTTGCCCATAAAACTATTGGACTTTTAATTATTTATTTGACTTAAAGATTCTTTTATTTAAAAGAACATTTCTATTAAAAATGTTAAAGTATATCATTTGTGTAGGAACCAATAAATACAATATTGAAACAACACGTGTATGGAGACTTGATATATGATAAAAGTATCCCTGTAAATCTCTGAAGTGATCATTAATATTTTAGTTAACAAAATTAAGAATACAGTTTTACTAAAATTTTTTAAAAAGAAAATAGTCACTGCCTATCTTATACTATATAAAAAGGTAGATTCCAAATGAAGTAAGGCCCTAAACATGAAAGGAAAGCTACAAAGCTAAGAGGAAAAAGAATTTTAAATCTCTTTTGTGACTTAAGGGTCAAAAAATATTTCTTAAGCAAGACCCACCAAAACTGATGGATATGACTACACAATAAAGTCATTTATGGGATTTTTCAAAATAAACAATCAAAATGATAATTTTTATTTTACTAATAAAACAAAAAGTTGATAAATTAATAACTAGAATACACAAGAAACTGTTGCAAATTAACAAAAACGAAGAGAGGAATCCCCATTTTAACAATAAACAAAATATATTAATAGGTAATTCATATAAAGGGGAAGTCCAAATAACTAACACATATAAAAAGAGATGCTCAAACTCACTAGTGATATAAAAAAATGCAACGTAAAACAAGCCACTTCTACTTTATAACCATTAGAATGTTAAAAAAAAAAATAGAAAGGTTGATAATGCAAATGTTGGTATGATTGACGGAAAACAGGCCACCTCATACATTGCTGGAGAAAATGTAAATTGCTAAAATCATTTTGGAGGACAGGCTGGCAATGCTCGATGAAAATAACTATGCCTAAATCCTATCACCTACTCCTGGGTAGGTAGCCCAGAGAAATTCTAGTATAAATCAATATGGGACAAAAACAAGGACCTGCTTTACAGCAGTGTTGATGGGACTAGAGAGTTGAAGGCAATCTAGATGTTTGCATCGCCAGGGAAATGAACAAACAGAAAATGATGGATATGTACTAAGGAATACTATGCAACAGTGTAATAATGTAGTGTTCGTTTTAGGAAACAAAATCTATGGTAAAACTTTTATATAAACTTTCAAAATATGCAGAAAGAAAACATTATTTATCTCAATAAGCTGACATGTAAAAAGACAATCAAGTAAGGACCTATTGGAAAAGAGAAGTATGAATATCAGTAATAAAGGGGGAGGGATTAAATATCAAATGAGAAAAGAGTCTGGCATGGACTGATAATGATAGTGGGTCAGGAGCTGAGTAACAAAATTCCCCCTAACTCTCTGTATGTAGGATTCAGTTAGAAGAAAAGGAGAGGACACCTGGAACACAGAAGAAGCTTGAGAAATGTCTGATTAGTTTTGTCTGTTCTATAACTTCACATAAAATGAATCGTGTAGTATGCACTCATACCTCACTTATTTTACTCAACATAATATTTTAATGTTTATCCATGATGTTGCATATATCAGCAGTTTTTTCCTTTTTATTTATGATAGGTGTTCCATGACACAGATATACCACAATTTGTTTATCCTTTCTTCTGTTGATAGGCACGTAGGTTTTTTCCAGTTTGAGGTTTTAATGAATGAAGCTACTATTAACATTATTGGTCAAGGTCTTTTTGTATATACAATCAGTCCTCTGTCAGTAGGTTCCCCTGTATCCATGGGTTCCCCATCTGTGAATTCAAATAACTGTGGACTAAAAATATTTTTTAAATTGCATCTGTACTGTACATGCACAGACTTTTGTAGTTTTTTCTACTTTTGGTCTGTCCATGTACAGTACATTCACATCTTCTCATATACTTTAATCTATAGATTACTTATAACTAATGCAATGTAAATGCTATGTAAATAGTAATTATACTGTATTGTTTAGGGAATAAAGAAAAGAATTTTCAACCCAGAATTTCATATCCAGCCAAACTAAGCTTCATAAGTGAAGGAGAAATAAAATGCTTTACAGACAAGCAAATGCTGAGTGATTTTGTCACCACCAGGCCTGCCCTAAAAGAGCTCCTGAGGGAAGCACTAAACATGGAAAGGAACAACCGGTACCAGCCACTGCAAAAACATGCCAAATTATAAAGACCATCGAGGCTAAGAAGAAACTGCATCGACTAACGAGCAAAGTAACCAGCTAACATCATAATGACAGGATCAAATTCACACATAACAATATTAACTCTAAATGTAAATGGGCTAAATGCTCCAATTAAAAGACACAGACTGCCAAATTGGATAAGGAGTCAAGACCCATCAGTGTGCTATATTCAGGAAACCCATCTCACATGCAGAGACACACACAGACTCAAAATAAAGGGATGGAGGAAGACCTACCAAGCAAATGGAAAACAAAAAAAGGCAGGGGTTGCAATCCTAGTCTCTGATAAAATAGACTTTAAACCAACAAAGATCAAAAGAGACAAAGAAGGCCATTACATAATGGTAAAGGGATCAATTCAACAAGAAGAGCTAACTATCCTAAATATATATGCATCCAATACAGGAGCACCCAGATTCATAAAGCAAGTCCTGAGTGACCTACAAAGAGACTTAGACTCCCACACAATAATAATGGGAGATTTTAACACCCCACTGTCAACATTAGACAGATCAAAGAGACAGAAAGTTAACAAGGATACCCAGGAATTGAACTCAGCTCTGCACCAAGCGGACCTAATGGACGTCTACAGAACTCTCCACTCCAAATCAACAGAATACACATTTTGCTGAGCACCACACCACACCTATTCCAAAGTTGACAACATAGTTGGAAGTAAAGCTCTCCTCAGCAAATGTAAAAGAATAGAAATTATAACAAACTGTCTCTCAGACCACAGTGCAATCAAACTAGAACTCAGGATTAAGAAATTCACTCAAAACTGCTCAACTACATGGAAACTGAACAACCTGCTCCTGAATGACTACTGGGTACATAATGAAATGAAGGCTGAAATAAAGATGTTCTTTGAATCCAACGAGAACAAAGACACAACATATCAGAATCTCTGGGACACATTCAAAGCAGTGTGTAGAGGGAAATTTATAGCACTAAATGCCCACAAGAGAAAGCAGGAAAGATCCAAAATTGACACCCTAACATCACAATTAAAAGAACTAGAAAAGCAAGAGCAAACACTTTCAAAAGCTGGCAGAAGGCTAGAAATAACTAAAATCAGAGCAGAACAGAAGGAAATAGAGACACAAAAAACCCTTCAAGAAATTAATGAATCCAGGAGCTGGTTTTTCGAAAAGATCAACAAAATTGATAGACCGCTAGCAAGACTAATAAAGAAGAAAATAGAGAAGAATCAAATAGACGCAATAAAAAATGATAAAGGGGATATCACCACCGATCCCACAGAAATACAATCTACCATCAGAGAATACTACAAACACCTCTACGCAAATAAACTAGAAAATCTAGAAGAAATGGATAAATTCCTCGACACATACACTCTCCCAAGACTACACCAGGAAGAAGTTGAATCTCTGAATAGACCAATAACAGGCTCTGAAATTGTGGCAATAATCAATAGCTTACCAACCAAAAAGAGTCCAGGACCTGATGGATTCACAGCCAAATTCTACCAGAGGTACAAGGAGGAACTGGTACCATTCCTTCTGAAACTCTTCCAATCAATAGAAAAAGAGGGAATCCTCCCTAACACATTTTATGAGGCCAGCATCATCCTGATACCAAAGCATGGCAGAGACACAAGCAAAAAAGAGAATTTCAGACCAATATCCTTAATGAACATGGATGCAAAAATCCTCAATAAAATACTAGCAAACCGAATCCAGCAGCACATCAAAAAGCTTATCCACCATGATCAAGTGGGCTTCATCCCTGGGATGCAAGGCTGGTTCAACATACGCAAATCAATAAATGTAATCCAGCATATAAACAGAACCAAAGACAAAAACCACATGATTATCTCAATAGATGCAGAAAAG